>NW_010274101.1:0-14747 GCF_000690775.1 Eurypyga helias
CCCCCGCCTGTTAAAGCTGGCCCGTGCCCAGGGCGCTGACACCCGCCGACCCATCCGAGCGGGGTGCCCAGAGGCGTTTCGGTGCGGGACTTCTCAGCGCACCAGGTGAAACACCGCGCTAAACCCGGCTGCTGCCGACTACCCGCTCCCTTCTGTTTGCCTCGCGCTGCCAACTCATTCGAAGAAGTTTTAGAAGTTTGGGGTTTGGGGTTTTTTCCCCCCTTTTCTTTCTTGTGAGCGGGAGGGAGAGAGCAATGCACGCAAAATATTTAGTTACAACTTCTGCGAAAGGCACCGATCTGTAACAGCGTTTTCTACTTTCACAAAGGATTTTCCTGTTACTTTTGTTCCGGTCACAAAATTAAAAAAAAAAAAAGGGCGAAAGAAAAAAAAAAAAAAACTTGGGGGAGAGATAAGGTCTGGAAAACAATCTGGAATTGCCAGGCTGTTGGTGGGAGCTCTGCGGGGCTGGCGTCAGGAAGTCTGCGCCGCCTTCTATTACTGTTGATCCAGCTTTGTGCAGCTGCACTCAGTACAATTAGCTTGTAGAAACAATCCTGCTGTAGGCAGCCTCTTCCCTTCAAAGTGCTTTTCTATACTGATCCCCTCACATCATGATGCTGGAAATCAAGTCACAAGCCGACCACTGTTTGGCCAACATCATCTGTGGGAATTCATTAACCTCCATCCCAGAGATGCAACAAGAGATTGTTTGTCCAGAACTAAACTTACAGCTTAATATGATGTAGCCCATACAGGAAAAAACCTGTGTGTGTGTGTCCCCCCAAAAAAAGTTGCCCCCCCCCCCCCCCCCCTTTCTTTTTTTTTTTTTTGTCCATAACAAGAAACACATTGTGCAGCTTTTTCTCTTTTTTAATTTTTTTTTCTTTAGGGGGTGGGGAATGTAGCTGAAACCAGGCGTGAGCCGGCTCCTGCTAAAACTTTGCCATCAAACTGCTTTTTGGTTCATCGGGCTGCAGTTTCCATAGAAGCAACTTATCCCCGCGCTCATCTCGTTGGGTGCACTTTGCAAGCTCATTTCCCGTCTGAGTTTGCTCTGCTGCTCTCAGATGCTGCAGCTGACACATTTCCTCCCCCTGCACTTTGCACCCACCTCATCCTTGCCCAGATGCTCGCGGGCCGATTGTGCCTAAAAAAGGGGGTTTCATCGCAGCTGCCTTGGGGGAAGGGATTTTTTTCTTAATTTTTAAAGAATTTTATTTGGACTTTCCCTGCTCCAGTGCTCGGTGCCACGCCAACAGTGGGCCCTCCTTGTGGCCCCTGTCCCGGCTCGGCCGACCGCCCGCTGCCACGGAGCTGTGGCGCGCTGCTGTGCGTGAGCAGCGTGGGGCTGCCCGTGGGACGCCCCTTCTGGGCACCACCAGCTGCCTGGGCAGCCCCCGAGCTGTGGCGGGGGGACATCTCCCTGCTCCCCGGGCTACGTGTGAACAGCCGTGCTGCTGGGAGCGTGTCCTGCTTCCCAGCATCCCCATGCTGCCCGTGGCAGGGCTCTTCAGCACCTCTCGGGACATCACTGCTCCCCATCACTTCTAGGTGCCTCACTTGGCCCGCTCGGAATCCCTCCATGTTCCTCTTCAAGGAACGTATGGATGCACCTCTCTGAGCTCCCTTTCCATACTCCCTTCTTTTCTGGGCCCTATTTGCAGATGCCACGGATCTGCCAACAGTAAGATCTCATTTCCTTTCCCCCCACTATGCTTTTGAATAATGTTGCTTTTGTACAATATCATTCCCTTCATCCCAACTCCTAAACATCCTTCACCTGCTGCTGTTGTATTCCCAAGCTGCGTGTTGTTGCAGGCTTGGGAAGTATTGTGACAAAACATACGTATTTTCCCATTTTTCCTAGTCATCTGCTTTTGGGCCAAAAGTGTTGGACTATGAGATGGACAAGCCTTTGCTCTGATTCAGTTTGACATGCTTATCGTTTTCTGATCGCGCTCCCAAACTCCTCTCTGTGGCAGAAACACCTTTCACTCAAACTGTTTTCTAGCACCACCCTGCGAAGAGAGATGTTTCTATGTGAATTGTGTGGTTTTGTCACGATGATTTTATCGAGCCCAAATTCAGACCCTTCAGTTCTAGTGTTTTCTTCTGTGTTGTAGAGTTACTCATTTCTGTAAGTAGGAGCCGTGCCCTGATGGCATTTCTGCATAAACTGCCAATGAGAAGGCCTGTGGCTTACCTGATGCTGCTTGAACACTGCCATGAAATCTTTCTGAAAGCAGCATCTGTCTGTGCTACTGGTACGAGGTGTATTAAACCCATGTATTAACTCTTACCTCTTTACTCAAAAGCAAATCCGTGTTTTTCTTTTAAATCCTCAACTATTTTACTGCTGTAATGGCTGTTTTGATCAAGTTACAGAGTGTGTCTTCTCAGAGTGCTTACAGTGAGCCGGTT
Organism: Eurypyga helias; assembly: GCF_000690775.1. NCBI lineage: Eukaryota > Metazoa > Chordata > Aves > Eurypygiformes > Eurypygidae > Eurypyga > Eurypyga helias. Next base: position 2,425 of record NW_010274101.1, read on the forward strand.
GGGTTCTAGCTTACGTGCTTTTGCTAAAATCTGGGATGAAACAAGTTTCCTTCTTAGCGCATGACACGTGTGGCAGATGGTTTTCATCTGCCGTAGCTTTTCTAGTGATACCTTTGAATTAATATAGGTCTAAAATTTTGCAAATTTTGCATCCCCCGACAATTCTCTGGAAAACCCATTTGTAACAGAAAAGGGAGAGGGAGCAGGCAGGAGGTTACTGACAGTACCTTGCATGCAGTAAGGAATAAAGCAAGGAATAAAAAAATGGGCTTGTTCATCCTTTTGTTGGTTGGCTGGTGGCTCCAGCTCCCCTCAGCCTCTCACTTTGGCCTAACTTTGATTTTTAGGTACAGGCTGGTGAGAATATGGTCACAAAATCCTTGGCTTAATTTCAGTAGAAAAAGGAGGGGTTGGAAACTGGATTGGTGGGAGAAGATTTTAAAAATCTGTTCCAGGTATGGTTTTAAATATCTCCTCCCCTTCCAAAGTGTAAGATTAGGGTGAGTTCAAGTATAGGTGTGTGTGTATAGTATGGTCTGTCTGTTTGTTCTTGCTCGGTAATAATGTTTCATGGATGCAGAGGAGAAATGGAGCCCGAATGGCAACTGTCGCCTAATCGTTGGTGAATCTACAGTCTCGTCTGTTCACGTCGTTACGTGATGGAAAGCATTAAGCGGGCAGTACCAATTTGGTTATGTTAGGACAGGACCCACAGCGTTCCCAATCCTTTGTAACTAATACATACAAAGCAAGATTTTCTGTGTTCTGGAGAGCCTAATTCTACCCAGGGTTCAGATACTGGAAGTGTAACGTAGCAACACGTGGGTTCAGATACTGGAAGTGTAACGTCAATCCTTTGTAACTAATATATACAAAGCAAGATTTTCTGTGTTCTGGAGAGCCTAATTCTACCCAGGGTTCAGATACTGGAAGTGTAACGTAGCAACACGTGGGTTCAGATACTGGAAGTGTAACGTAGCAACACGTGTGCACCCTCACAAGTCTTGCTGAACAGTGAGGTTTCCGAGCCTGTTAAAACTTTTGCTGCTTTATAGGCCTGGAATGAACGTTATCTAGGTTAAGCTCACTTTCCTAGTGACTATCGCCTGCGTAAACCCACCTGGGAATCACAAAATAGGTACGTGTCTAAATCTCTTGAGAGACCTGGTCCAGGAGGTGTGCTCAGATCATGCTTAAATGCACACTGACAGCATGGAGCTTAGCACAAAGCGCAGCAGCTGTAGCTGCCGGAAAGTTCAGGGGGAGAGAAGGAGAACTGCTGCTTTTTTATAAGCAGTTTTTCTCGTGAGAGCACTTGCCCTGGAAGCGAGAGACTCACATTCAATGTTCTCCTCAGCAGAGGTGATATAAACTCCCTCCTGCTCGCAAAGCACCCCAAACACCAGGGTAAAGATAAGGCTAAGGTGGAGGACACCCACCCATCCTGTTCAAGCTTGCCATGGTAAAGAAGCAGATGCAAATTGCAAAGGGCCAGAGGGATTATAAACAAGAGGGAGCCTGACACCTTAGCTTGGGGGTAAAGGCATCTCCTTGGATGGCAAGGAGCCTGAACGCTGGGCCTGGCCTGGCAGACTCACCCGTTCTTGAGGGCGAGGTTCATCTCACCTTATCTTTGCTATTTAGAGGTTTGGTGTTTCGTCTCTCTATAGTCAGTGGGAAGAGAGAACAAGAGACACCTGCAGGGAGTGATTCATTCTGCGCCTGTTCGACACCTCTCTCTGGATGGAATGAATCTCCTCGCTGGGGGCCATCGCTCCCCATCAGTTCTCAGCAGAAGTTAGACAACCAATTTCAACCAGAAGCCTGACTTAGAGATGCCAAGTGAGGTGAATTCCATGTAGATGACTAATTTTTCTTATTCGTCATACCCGATTTTAGCCTTTTAAAATTGGGTATGTAATCAAAGTTCGTCTTGAGTTCTGTTTCTGTTCCATGGTCATTCCTTCCGTTGGGAGGCTGGAGAGGGGTAGCTGGGGTGGATTGTCCTTGGATGATGTGTGTCATTCTCTGAGCCTGTAGAGCCTAAAGGTCATATGTGCCCCTAGTTTGCACTCATGAATCCTGGTACTGGGTGTCTGAAAGTTAAGTGTGGAACTATTAAATGTCATTGAGCAAACTTCTTTTGTGGACGGTCTAGGTGACTAGAGGCACTACATACTGTTTTTAATAGAGGAGTCAGTTGCATAAAAATATGCATTAAAAATTTCCAGGAGATATAGAGAGGCTACAACTGGGGTTTTCAAAAAGCTGAAAGGCTCCTTATTTAAATCAATGGAAGTTAAGTACTTTGGAAAATACCACTAAGTGTATGTTGCATTTTATGCACTCGAATACTCAGAAAAATCTGTCTTCTAAAACTGAAGGTTGGACACCCTTAAAAATGTTACCTTTAATCCTAGCCCTGAAGAGGTTAACGTGTAATTTTCAGTTTCGAAAAGCTACAGTTTTTCATTTTTGGTGATGTGGAGTGGTGCTGAGGTGTACTACAGGATAAATCCCAAATATGTACCTCATTGTTTCCTCAGAGATCAGCAAAGGTCACACGGCCACCTTACCAGATTTCGGGAGTGCGGGCAGTCTTTTCTGTTGGTCTAAGCTTGGTGCAGATACATTCTTTTCAAATGGACGGTTGCAGAAGACGACAAGCTAGGTGGTTTTATAATTTAATATTTGTCAAAGTTTATCAAAGGGTCATCAAAGGTCCAGTCATTTTGCAAAAATTTAGCTTGTAGAGACAGTGGTGGAGAGTAAGTGTCCAGTTTGGTGAACTTCCAGTTGTGTGTTCTGCTGTTGGGTTTTTAGCTACAAATAGAGTCAGAGATGATTCCACCACATTGTTCATGTCAATCGCTCCGTAAGGCCAAATGCTTTTAACTGTTACAAAAAACATGCTTGAGAAACCCTTCTACTTCTTCTATCAGAATACTGAAACTTTATGTGCACCCAAGATGTTTAAATTTGGCAACATAAAAGTAATTGGGAATGGACTCAAAATTAAATTACTTAAGGCCTCAAGCTATTGTGTCCAGCAGAGACAAGAGGTCTGAAAACATTAAAAGGATGTGCAAACTTCTTAGAATATTTTGGGCCAGAATGAAACAGCTGGTTTATACCTAGCTGAAGATCTCAGTTGTTCTCCGTTGAACAGTCAGAATTTGGACTATTTGCAGTTTCCTAATTTCCTGCCTTCTCACTCTGCTTTGTTTTCACTTCAGTAGCAATGGTTTTGTGCTCCTTATTCTCTCTCGCAGCTCAACAGGTCTCTTGGCTCTGGAGATGAGATTCACCTTAGTTGTATTAAGGTGTGTGTCTGGTTGATGTCTGCATCTAAGCTTGCCTATCAAGACTCAGTTTACAGAGGATTGAGAAAATCATTGCTTCTGTGGTGACTTTTGTCTTCCTAATACAGAAATCCAAAAGACTCCAACTCTACCCCGATACCCCCTTGACTTCTGAGTCCAGCTGTCCTTAGTCTGGCCAGCGTGTGGTTTAACCAGACACCCTGGTCTTGATGTGGGTGGTTTGCGCCAGGCTTGGTTCTCCAAATTCTTTTATATGTGACTTGACACATTTTAATTAAGGCACTTGACAGCAGCGAGAAAATGAGCAACGACTATTACACTTTCACCCAGAAGTTGCTCTGGCTGTGTTCTTGTGGAGTACTGGGGATTTACAGGCCACGGTGTGCGTAACCTTGAGGCTAGGTGCTCGTAGTTGTAAGCTTTGTGCATTTCTGCGCCGTAGCTGAGCCTGCTGGTAGCTGTGGCAATCGTCGATTGCAGGACTTGACAGCAGCGAGAAAATGAGCAACGACTATTACACTTTCACCCAGAAGTTGCTCTGGCTGTGTTCTTGTGGAGTACTGGGGATTTACAGGCCACGGTGTGCGTAACCTTGAGGCTAGGTGCTCGTAGTTGTAAGCTTTGTGCATTTCTGCGCCGTAGCTGAGCCTGCTGGTAGCTGTGGCAATCGTCGATTGCAGGGATGCGCGTAACATCACGAGGGAGGTTGCTTTCTGTGGGAGCCTTGCCTCAGTTCTTGTAGAAGGTATGCAAAGGGTTGTGAAAGAGGCAAGTCGCTCCCATAAAACAGCTGAATTCTGCTGTGGAGGATTTAATTCAATCCATGCCTCTGCCACAGAGTTTTTTTGTGAGATGATGGACAAGTCATTTAAAACAGACTTTTGTCAGAAGACTGTTTACCACATGGGAAGTCAATGGGAGTTGTTCTTAAGTATCTAAAGTGTAATGAAAATGCCAAGCACTCTGAAGTAACAGGTCCCATCTATCACAAGCTTGGCAGCCAGAACGCGAGTTATTAACCAGTACATTTTCTGGTCAGCTGCTTCACAAATGACAATTGGTTTAAAGTTAACGGCTTATAATTTTTTTTTTTTTCCTTGACAAGGGAATATCCCTTTTGAGGGTAGGTCAGAGTATATCCTAATAAGTGTTGGAAAAGATTCTGGATGGCAGAAGTTCATTGTAATAAGGGACGTGCCAGTCTCCTTTCCGTAAAGTTTTCAGGCCCCGTAGGTTGCTTTCAGCCCCTGCTCTCCAGCTGGGAGCTCGCAAGGTGGTGCAGAGCCAGTAAGGTGACTGTTGGGGACTGGGTGATGCTGACGGGAGAGGGGGAGAAGGACAATGCTGGGTTGGATGGCTTGATGTGGTGGGGCTGGAGGACCAGGGAAGGTACCAGTCACAGCAGGATGAGGACTTTAAGATGGAACAAGGAAGTCTTAAGGATTAAAAGGGAACGGGGAATTCAAGTTTCAGATCTCTATTCATTGCTTTAGGTTTCTTTTATTTGAAATGACAAGCCAAAATAACCAACACTGTCCAGAAAGTGAAGGCTTCTGAAGTTTCCTTTGTTTCTGTCTCCTGTTCTAAGCAGGACAACTTGGGAGGTAAACTGCAGCAACTTTAGCCCTAGCTAGATAAATTTCCTAGCTTATGGGAGATACAGGTTCAAGACTGATGTGATGAGGTCTTCATAACCATCATGTAAGAGGCACTCGAGGGGGATGATTTGGGACATTCATCTGGTGCGATGGAAATTCTGAGTTGCAGTCTGAACTGGGAAGAACGGGATATAAAGCCTTGGTTTTCAACAGGACTATAAACATCAGGCCACTTCTTTGAGGATTTCCTGAAAAGATATTCGGGAGAATACTCACGGTTTTCTTCTGAAGCATGATAGTAATACTGCTGAAATCCTGAGAAGTTTCACAAGATGGGAAAAATCATTCTTCCCGTATCCATTCAGTATCATATGGTGTACGGGATCTTTCCATAGGATCCAACATTGCTTTAAAGACATACCTGAAGTTAAAATTCTGATGAATATTTGGGGGTACTTGACTGTATTTTCAGAAACTGTTGAGTACAGAGTGGCCATATTCTGCTTCAGTGGTTTCGTCTTTTTTTTTTAATGTGAGCTTCTGCTTTGTTTTCAATAGTGTTTGTATAGATTCTATCAAGGAAAAACAAATGCAATGGGAAAGATTTTGGTGATTTTTTTTGTTGTCTGGGCGTTTTGTGCTGTAATGCAGATGTTCCTTTTTTAAACCTGCCAAAGGCATTGCCATTTGAGGAGACGATACTCTCTGCTCTGTACCGAGAGCAGCAACACACCTTGCAGAATTGTTTTAGGGAGCAGTCTGTGGTACGCCGACTGCTCTCTTTTCTGCTATTTTGGTAGTGTTTTGTGGAGTTAAGCGCATGTGTACAAGCTGCAAATGTACATTCCTGTATAGAATAAGCAGGCTGTCTGCGTGGATCAGCTGTTACGGGGGTGGCTGTGGGTAAGACATGAAACAGGCCATGGAGACTCCTTTGATGGAGACTCAGTAGTCTTGATGCTTTACGCACATGGGGATGATCCGGTGATGCAGACCCAGGAAGACTCTTCCTGTGGGCTTCACATCTTTGGATCTAGCTTCAGGTGTGTTAGTGAATGTATACGAGGGATGTAGGTAGTGGTTGGCTAGTATAGCAGTTGCCCGTGAGAGCCGAGAGGGATTTTGTTTCACTGCCGTGGGTTGGGAAGTGAATTTTATGTAAAGCTTTCCACTTGCACGTAGCCAGCCTGCTCGGGTTCTAAATAGATTCTGCCCTCAGACTGGAAAGAACGAGATAATCACTTCATGTTATGTACTTGAGAGCTAAATTATTTTAAAAGTCTGAAATTAGCGGATGAGGAGGAATTTATTTGCCAAATACATTCAGAAGCAGCTTGGGAAACCTGTCAGAGCCCAGCTTTAACTGCTTAACTAGTGGCTGTTCGCCTTAATAGCTCTCAAGCATACTTACAGTGTGAGGGAGACCAAAACAAAATCCCGGGATGCATGAGATTTTCTTCCAGACAACAAAAAATGCCATCAATTCACCAACCAGATAGTTAAAGAGGAAAATCTGCACCTACAGCTGCTAACCTCACATTACATCCTCTGTGCTCCAGGCAAAACCCAACCTTGCTCTTTTTTAGGAGTCTCTCCATTCTTCCCAGCTCTATTAACTTAGCGCATTGCTGAACATGACCTTTGCTCTGCAAGCGATGCTGGCCTTTACCATGCATTAGTCCTATTCCCACCCAGATAGCTTCATGCTTTCCTGCATCCTATCCTCCATGCGTGGAACAAAGGTCTGGAAAATTCTCTCCAGCTGCTCTCCTTCAAATCACTCCTCGAGATGCACTTTGACCCCGATGCCCATGGGGCATTGCTGATAATCGCGAGGCAGAGTGGAAGGTAAATTGTTTTCTAGGCAGCCCATGTGAAAACACGCTCACATGATTTCTGCTGTGGTTTTACTATCAGCCCCTCTCCCGCCGGGGAGGACAAGGCCAGAATGCCCTTTTAGTAAGCGCCGGCTGTCACTGGAAGCTGACGTAGATAAGAGCAGCTCTCGGCTCCGCTGGGTGTTACCTTCCCTCTCCCTCATCCTGAGCTCTACCAGGTTGCTTTCAGCTGCCACGCTGCATTCGTCGTGACTCTTGCACATCTGTGAATTTAGCTCTCTCGCCTCGCCGAGAGGCTGATGCAGAGTCCACCCTTTAGAGTGTCTTAACACATCTTGGCTCCCAGCATCAAAGGTCTGTTTGGGGGGGGAGGCTTTCTTGCATGTGGAGCCACAGATCTTAACACTTCAGAGTGGCAGAAAGGCTTCCTTCCCAGTTGCTATTCCTTGCCTAATTGCTTATGGAAGGGGCAGAGCATCCTGGCTAATCAGAGCTTCAGACAGGCAATTCTTCAAATTGTTTTAGGGTTTTTAATTAAAACTGTAGGCTCCAGCATCATGTGGCAGAGAGCCAGTATCAGTCATCTGACAATAGCCTTCACCATCTCCCAACAATAAGGGAATTCCTCAGCGTATGCTCCGGAGGCTTCTGAAATGCTGTGAACGGGTGAGATTGTTGTTTGCAAAGCACCCTGCAACATTCAGCCTTGCAGGTCTGCTGATTTTTAAATTATATAAACAAAACCCTATAAGCCCCACATTGCACAAAGATACTGACTTGTGTTTATACTGTCCGGATCACAGATGCTGAGCATGAATGCATGAACAGTCCTTTTGTATGGTGTTTGACACTTTCTGTGGCTGTCTGCACTGTTTTTTAATATACAGGATCCCTGATTCTCCACTGCCTTGCACCCTGTCTATTCATTCTCACCCCTGTGAAGTGAGGGTAAAACACTATCAAAACAAAATGGTACCATTTTGCATGTTTTCCACTCAGTTTGTACAGGTGTAAATGACTACAGAAAGAACAGGGCAGAGCAGAACCTGACCCGCAGTCTGTCTCTCAGTGCGTCAGGGGTCTTGAAGTGGGGGGATGACAGAACAAACACAAGCTGTTACCTTGCCATTTTTGCTAATGTTTTAAAATCAGGCAGCTTGCGAGGATGACAGATGCAAAAGTCAGGCGGTGCTTCGTTCCTGTAGTCCTCACGTGATGCCTTCTCCTGGAGCAATAGAAGTGTCACCCGTGTCATGGAGAGGTGCTTGTGATAGCTGGTGTGGGAGCAGAGTTACCTAGGAGAGTCATCTTTCTGAGTCGTTCAGCTGTTGCACTTAGTACTGGAGAAAGAAAAAACCCATTGTTCTTCCTGCTGTTTGTTGCGTTACCTTAGCTTTTATAAACCGCTGTAATGGAGAGCGAGCTCTTTGAGCTGTGCTAAGCCTGCTGCTTTGTCTCCTGGGTCCTGGACATGGACAGCACTCAAGGCTTTTTATTTTTGATGTTTGCCATTGTAGCAACAGAAGACTGTACTCATCCTAACTCATTTCCAGTCGTCCTCTAATGCTGCCTGACACAGCTCTGCAAGTAAGCTCCCGAGCCTTCTTCCAAAAAACGGTAGCTCTTTCCCGTTCCCATCTCTTTGCACAAAGCCCAGCTCTCCGACACCTTTCTTTCCTTCCTTACTTTTACAGCACATTAGACCATCCTAGCCCAAGCACCTGCTTTTACCAGGACACAGAATTTAAGTTCGTTTATGATTCATTGATATGCTGTCGCTGTTACCCCTTTACTGGATGTTCTTCATAATCATGGAATCACAGAACAGTTTGGGTTGGAAGGGACCTTAAAGATCATCCAGTTCCAACCCCCCTGCCAGGGGCAGGGACACCTTCCACTAGGCCAGGTTGCTCAAAGCCTTGTCCAGCCTGGCTGGATAAATATATATCCTGTCCACTCCGGGCCCTGGACTGCCCCAGCTTTCTGTTTGCTCATATGATTTTTTTTTTTTAATTTCCAGAAATTCTGTCCAGTTATTATTTCAGTTGACCCCGTTACACGCTCTGAATGCTATTTCAGGCCACCTGTATGCTTTTAATGGAGAGGTTCACCACCTTAGTGGTTCCTGAAGGTAGGAGGTAAAGGTCCAAGAGAATGGTTGGGTCTCTGTAGTGTCTTCTGCAGTCAGTGGGTTAGCGCTGCTCTGTGCCCTACTTCTGACAACCTTCAAGATGTTGTTGCATTGTGCTGTTTTTAAGCGCCTTCTTTAGAAGGGAGGATAAGAAAGCAGATATTGTGGCTACAAAATAGAAGGTGATAAAGATATAATACACTTCATCATTAATGCAAGAAAAAGAATGTTGGATTGCATGAAAAAAAATTCACCTTCCCATCAAAAAAGAGTAAATTCAAAGGTCTGTGTAGACAAATACTGTCAAGGTCTGAACTGAACTGAATGTGTGTTACATAGGCAGTTGTAGCAGGTGGGAATAATGGGCAGAAGTTACAGTCTCTTTTGAAATCAGAACAGTAAATATTTTTGCTTATCTTCAATTGGAATCTCAACTTTACCATTGCATTAACATATCCACTCATTTTTAGAAAGTATGTGAATTTTCATGACTCATTTGAGTGCTCTGTAACTATTAGTATGCAAATGTGACTCATTAAACATTCTCACAGTCACACACTTTACCCTCCCATTGGAGTTCATGCACAAACAGGGGTGGTAGTGTTCCTTCTCCTTACAAACCTTACGTTTCCTAAGCAAAATCTTGATCCTTTTTCACATTTATGGTAACATTTGAAGAAATTCTTGTGCCTATAATTTCAGAACTGCTTTAAAATGGAAGGACTCGAAAACAGGAATAAAAAAGCACTTTGTATCAAAAAATGGTTTTGTTAAAATGCCTCATTCTCACATTTGAATTTGAGAGTTTTGAAAAAGACTGCACGTTTTCTTCTGATTTTCAAGAAAATAAGTAAGTTCTGGCCTGAGAACAAGCATGAGAAAGCTCAGCTGAAAGGTAATGTATCCATCAATGCATGCAGAGTCTTAGAATGGAATTGCCATCTCAACCATAGCTAGAACAAACACAGCTGATGAATAAATGTATATTGCCTAGAATAAATACAAAGTGTAATGCCAGATGTGGACAGCGCAGAATGCAGAAAGGCCGTAAACTGAGTAAACATCAAATGAAGGATTAGCCTTAACTGTGAGGAATCCATCCCAATGAGAAACAGAACTGGGCATCTCTCTTGCTCAGCACAGTTGTGGTACCTCTCTGGTTCGGAGAGAAGCTGCTGATCTGTCACTGCTGTCCCGCTTGAGGCTCGTCAGCAGCAACCCGCTGCATAGAACATACAGTTCAAAGGCTGCCTTTACTTTTGAACATCTCAGCCAGGGTTGTAGCCTTTACAGCCCAGCAAATTTGGTTTGCAGCTTTATCTGATTTCCCCATGAGCTTCCATAAGACCTTCCGCAGCAACATCCCCTGCAATGCATCACACGGGGCATCTTTTTGTCAGTGGTAGGAAGTGTGGGATTGTATTTCAGTCTCTCACAGAGTTCCACGTGACTGTGATGGAGCCTTCCAGAGCTGCTTGTTCAGAAGCAAGGCTTTTGGAGTTCAGATGTGATGACTCCCTGTGTTTGTGTGCTTCTCAAAGAGTTTAGGCTTTCTAGATTTCTCTTAAAAATATCTTTTTAGTCCTTCCCTTCTAAGGTGCCCCTTGAAAATATAAACCAGTTCTGAAGGTTATGTGTACACTGGGCATTCTTCCCCCTGAAACCCATCAGAGACTCTTCTTTCTCTCAGGGATCTACTGTGTCCCATGAAACATACTTGGACAGATGCCCCCTAAAATCTTCTTATGTGTTTGTGTGCAGCTTTACTGTAAGTGAACGTGGGATCCACCTTGCAGATTAACGTTCAGAGGCACGATTTAGTTGCCCACAGGAGTCCAGCACTATTTGAAGTACTCAAGCCTCTCACCTGCACTCCAGCTGCTGCTTCTCCGTATTGGTAAAGAAGTCCCATAGGTGGTGGGCTATCCTTGCCAGCCCTCCATGGATTTCTTTCCAATCGCATCTCAATTGACACTGACTGGAGTCAGTGGGTATCTAATGGATACACTCAGAGGAGTCTCTGGGGAGTGTCCCGCCAGCTGCCCAAACGGACTTACTGACTCTTTGAGTCAGTTGAATGGCTCTGTAGCTGTTCACCACTAACAAACAGACACCTACAGATAGTCACAGAAATGATTTCTCTTATTCCAGGAGCTAATTTCTGCTCTACACGTCATTTGTTTGCTATCCCATGCCTTTCTGGCACCCAGCACAGGGAGAAGGTACTGAACTGAACTGAAGGTCTATTATGCCGGTCTGCAGACCGCACAGTGCACAGCCAGCTCTGCAGCTGCTCCTGTGCTGTGCGACGCCTTCCTGGTTCTCGGATGTTTTGCTTATTTGGAACATTTTGTCTGTTTATCTGCTTCTAGTGCTTCTGCCATTTGTAAGCTGCCCTGGCACAGGTACCTGGGCTCTGCTCTAGTAGCAGTTAACGTGGCTAAATCAGCTAAATAGGAGTGAACTCAAGTATCTTCTCATTGACACAGCTCTGACTGTTAGTTGTGTGCTCCGTTGGAGACCAAGTAAAGTTTCTAGGTTGACATAAAATTAAGCAAGTTGCTAAAGATGTGAACAAACTCTGAAGAAGAGAAAGTAGAGGCTTGGTGCCTGAACCAGCTGCGAGTTCCAGACTGATGCATAACCTCCAACATGAAGATCACTGTGGGATCAGGTCCTATGAAGGAAGCACTCCTCTCTTAATGCCAGCATCATTAGTAGTGTAGGTATATAAATCTCATAAATTAATAGTGCAACAGATTGTTCCTGTTGCACTTAACAAGCAGTTCAACATAACAGCCACAAGTTAAAATATTCGCAAGTTTGTGAACTTCAAAGCAAACTTGGCTTCTTTCTTTCTTTTAGTTGTCTTACAAACAACTAAGCATATTTTCTCCTACCTCCTCTTTAAAGAAATTACAAAAGAATATATACAGCAGGCCTGGAATGCCTGCCAGTCCTTCATCTCGATTTTCTTGGCATATTGGTATGGAATCTAGGTGCTGAAATTTACTGTTAATGAGTACCTTATTTTATGGATGTGTTCTTGTTTGGTGCATTAATGCTTATCTGAACTGTTTGTGCTCTTATGGAGGGCCAAAAAAGACACCTAGAAGATAAACACTGAAGTAATCAGTGAAGTATTTCACTACTTTGAGGGGTTTTTTTTGTTTGGAATGTATGGGTGGTCATTAATTGAGCTGAATTTCTTTACTGATTTATATATCAGTTGATTATAATTCTACAGATTATCTGCAGTGTCCATTTCAAGGGCTTGACAACTGAGGGAAAAATAGGTCTCCTGCTGCTTGTAATGTAGAGGCAGCAAATATTAGGGAGCTGTTGGTCAATGCAAACAGAAGCTGCAGGTAGTTTGATTGGAAGCAATGATGTGGATGAAGTGTACCCAAACACAAACGTCGAGTGGAAAGCA
>NW_010274101.1:14774-23002 GCF_000690775.1 Eurypyga helias
AACTCCAGAAGGTAACAGATGAGGGGAAGCTGAAAGCACTTGCCTGTGAGCAGTAGGCAGGAAGGATTAAAAGAAGTGAGATAAAAAAATAGAAATGCTGTACACTTACTGCTGATTTCCAAGAATCACTGAGTATTGTTGAAAGCGGGACTAAAAGCAAGGGAAGTGGAAAGTCGGAGGACTTGTTGAGGGGAGAGTAAAAGAATGTCTGTGCTCTTTGAAAGACAAAGATTTCTGCTGGTTTCATCAGAGCAGAGTTGAACCCTCTTGTGAGCTACAGAGAAAAAAAATCAGTGTTTTTATCTTGTGGTCTTAAATTTACACATGTGATTCTTACGATGCTTTACATTCTTTAAATTGAGTGTTTATACTTAGGAAAATTTTCAGGACTGAAGAACCTGCAATGTCTGTGCTCCTTCCTTCACTGGTAACAGAGCACAGTCTCCTCCATACTTTGTGCTTTCGTGCCTCAAACCCCAGCCGCTTCCAGCCTCTATGTCTGTTAGCTCGTGTCCTCTTCTGAGGGACTAGCAAAGCTGTTCTTTGTGTTGGGGACTTCTTTCCCAGAGCGTTAGCAGAACTGGAATTAACTGCATAACTTGCCACACCAAATCCCTGAGTAGGTGTGGAGTAGATGCCATTTCATCCAGGGTGGGATGCCCTCAGCAAGGCTGTAAAGAATTCTGCCTTCCTTGACAAACTCCTGGGAATCCAAGTCCAGCCAAAATCATGTTTTCATTTGTTTTCATTCATTACAACTCTAATAAGTGTAATAGAAGAGCAAAGTGTCTCTGTCTCCTGGGAGAAGGGGGAGGGAATTTTTTTCCTATCTCATGTAGTGTCAGTAAATCAAACAGCCCATATCCCAAGTACAGAAGTTGCAGTGAAAGCACTGCTACTTACAGAAACACAAGAAGGAGCTGGAATACAGGTTTCCACCTGCAAGTATAGGTCTGGTTGGCTGAGGAGACAGATTTACCTCTTTAGTTCCTCCTCACCCGCTGGCAGTCAGGGCAGTGTGATGTGTGGGCAGGGCTGAGCTGCTCTGACCAAGGAATAAACACCAACACAATGTTGACAAGGTGCCAGCATCCCATGTCAAATCAGCAGTCTTTTCCCTCCATCAGCATTGCCTTTGGCATACACCTCTGAGGGTTTATAGCTAGGTGGCAGACAGGGAGATGGCTGGGTTGCTATCTCACAGTAGTAGGTGTAGTGATTTTGTAAATGCTTTGTATGGTCTGTTTTCACAGAGGTGCATGTTTGTAAAAAGACTTCCAAGCACGACTGCATTGTTCTTCATAGCAGCGTATAGGAAGAAGCAAGCAGGGGAGGTGCATAATACCTAGATAACAGATAAGCAATCTCTTTGCAAATATTGGGGAAGCAATTGCAACACGATGCCATATATCCATGCCCCAGGCTGCATTTAAACAGCCATTCTGCCTGTGTTGGGAATAAAGAGGTCTAAAGTGCATTGAATAGTTAAAAGGCTCTTTCCAAGAAAGGATGAGATCAGTTGTCAGTAGGTGTCCCAGACGCAGAGAATGTCCAGTTTATTTATCATCTGTCCTTAGAGACTCTGGAGCAAGTGCATCTTCCTCACCGGCACTGAAGATTTGCCTCCCTTCCCCCCTGCCCTCCACTGCTTTCGGAGGGGCAAATCAACATCTCAGCTCTTTGCTGTGCAGGAGGGCTTGACTTTGTAACCAGCTTGGACACTGCTGCTTGAAGAAGAGGAGACATGCTGTGCTGCGGAGATGGCATGTGTGGCTTATAGAATGGTTTGGTTTGGAAGGGACCTTAAAGACCATCCAGTTCCAACCCCCCTGCCATGGGCAGGGACACCTTCCACTAGACCAGGTTGCTCAAAGCCTTGTCCTGCCTGGCTTTGAGGATGGTGGTGGCATTTCTTCTTGGTAACTGCCTGGTGCCAAAGGGCATGCAGAAAGCCTGGGTAGAAACCATCCATTTGGTGTGTGAGGCTGCTGCAGCAGGGCTTGACTAACGGGGACTTGACACTCGCCTGGGCTTTGCTCTCAGTTCCACATTTTTGCTGCAGCAGTTGTTGCGTCTAGGCCCAGCATCCCTTCACAGGATGGAGACCTCTAAATTCAGAGGGACCAGAGAGGCCCGTAGGTAGCGTGGTATTTGTCTTGGCTCCATATGTCTTGCTCAAACAGTTAACTTTGTGTTTGGTTGTAGAAACTGTGGTTAACTTGAAAGCTGAAGCGTGGACAAAGGGAACAGACTGGTTGTAACTGACTCGGCAGCTGGTTTTCATGGATAGGTAAAACGAAGTCATCGCGGGAAGGGTATTCTTTCGCATAATCTACTATAGAAGTTCCAGATGTTTTTTCTTTCCAGTGCTTCTTTGCAGATGTTATTTCTTCTTGCATTTCTTTCTATCTCTAGACAAACAGATTGATTTTCTTTTTTTCTAAATCAGCCAAAATGTTTTAAGGATGTTGTACATGCTCATCATATGCTTCTTTATTCATCATGGGACTGTTGTCATGCATCCCAGGACAGGTTTGGATGCACCCAGGATAATGTTTCTGTTACTTGTGCTGGTGGAGCTGTCACTGTGCCTTACAGCTGCCTAGCCCTCTAGAATTAAAGGTATCTGAGGAATATCCTCAAATTTGGGCCTCTGTATTCTTACATATGACAATCTTAAAGATGTCAGGATTAAAGACAAGTTTGTTCAGCTGGTCCCACTAATGATGAATACTTCTGAGTTATTTCACCCGTGAGAAGCACGTGCCTTACTGGTATTTTTTGTTGCTCCTTTTCCAAGTGATTAACAAATACGTGTCGAGAGTCATGATGGTGCACCTTACTGCACTAAGCACTGCAAGAACACTTTTTCCCAGGAACTCATCCAGCACAGATGCTGTCACGTAGTTACACTGCAGCACCTAATTGAGATACCAGTGGTCCCACATCTCCCAGAGGGTTGTCTAATACCCAGTTGTAGCCTTCCCCATAAGACAACCATAGTCACTCACTAGTAAAGTGCCTTCTATTACTGGAGACACTATGAAATATTTCTGTCAAACAAGAATAAGAAATCTCAGTTTCTGCTCCAAAGCTGTCCTGATTCTCTATGACACAGCCTTATGCTCCACCTACCTTTAGACAGCTTTACTTTGAATAGCAGGTCTGTGTTTGAGGCCAGTTTTGGCTGAGCAGTCCTGCGGGCATTGTTTAAGTAGAATGAATGCTGAGCTCTAGGATTTGACTGATGGCTGAGTGACATTCACAGGAGATAAAAAAGAACTCGGGAATGGCACTCTCTGTCCAGCTGCCCAGGTCTTGTGTCTCCAAAAGCAGAAACAGGAGGTGTTCCTTAGGAAGGCCATACTAGCTTGGCCACTTTCCGCGCTCCATTCTCCTTGACTTCCCTAGCAGCCAGAACAGTTTTATTAAGGATGTTAGTCTGTAGCCCTGCTTAGCCCTTTGAGTATCTGCTTATGGACGCTTGGTTCACTAGGTGTTGCATAAATAAGTATTTTTACCTCTTTTAAATCAATATCCTACTGGTTTCATCAAGTCACCCCTAGTTTTAATTTTGCAAAAGTCATTGAAGAGTTCTACTTTCAGCTTTTCTGCTACTTTCAGCTTTTCTGCCACCTTTGTGATCTTGTAAACCTTACTTAAATTCCCTCTCTCAGCTATCTCCTCTTCAAGTTAGAGCCCTAATACTTTTTAGTCACTTGTTCCTTCTTGGACCAACTGCTCTATCACTTGGATTGTTGTAGTTGCCATTCTGTGGACATGCAATAGCTCCTCTACATCCATCTTGAGATGCTGGGACCAGCACTGTGAAGAGTATTCAGGATTTGAGAGGGATACCACAGACAGTTCCTCTAAGAAGACTCTTCAGTCACTTGCCCCAGAAAGCCACCGTAGCACTGATCCTGAGCCGTTGTCCATTTGTAGACCAAATGTTGTCCATTTGTGGAGTTGGGTGGATGTTAGGCTAGGGTTCAGGAAGGGGATCGTATGTGCCATATCTTTCTGCTTTCCAGTCCAAAATGCCAGTCTACCAGGACACATTGTTGACTCAGACCAAAAAGGGTATTGGGATACATGCAGATCAGGATACGTGTTGACAGACCATCTCAAAAACCTACGCTAACTGTAAATAAGTGTTCTCTTCTTTTTAGTCAGTATATGGCTAACCTGGGATATAAGCTTCTATAATGATAGCTGGTTTTGTAGACTGTATTTGTTCAAGTACATTATTATTATGAGAAAGACATAGTTTTCCAATAAAGCTACCACGTGTTGTCATATCAAGGCAGTATCTACATATTCATTGCAGATGGCGTATCAAAGAAATAAACGTTCTCATATTTATTCTACAACAAATATTGAACCATTGATGTTAAAGCGAAGTTCAGATCCATGTATCTGATGAGCTGAAGGAAAGTGTTACAACACAGTTGCCATCAACACAGTCTCTAGCACTTTTTTTGTATTGATGGATTTACCATTTTGTGGTTAAACAATTTTTTGTCCTGGTATATTTCTAAAACCATTTTCTGATAGAAATCAGAAAAAAACCCAAGTTCATCTTGTACACTACTACTTTGGACAGTTCTATCTGGAGAAAAATAAATATAGCAGATATAAATTAAAAGAAAAGGGACAAACCAATCTGAGCTGGAAAGAGAAGAGTGCAAGTTTATTTTATTTCCTTGGTTGTGAAGGAGTCTTGTTAACCAGTATTTAATGCACAGTCATGTAATAAAACATGCTAGACATTAAAAGGCAAAAACCCAGTTCACAGATGTTGTAACGTTATGAGATAATTTTAGGGAGTGAATGGGGTGAAAAGGCTGGATTTGTTAGAGAGGAAAATACCTATGGAGGCCTTTTCTGTGAGCAATACCATGACTTCATTACCATGTCAATTCTGGGAAAAGGCTCTGATTTAACACAGCAGTTGGCTGGATCCATATGGAGCTGATGAACCTCTGAATGAATAGTGAATGGAAAAACTGCTGGAATCTGCCTTCAGCTTTGTTCCCAGGATGACCAATGTAAAAGGCCTAAGAGCAATACTGCACAGATGGTGTAAAGAGGTAAGAAATCTGCAGGGTTTAGTTTACTTTTTCTTATCCTACACTGTTTGGACTTTTATTTTTTTAACCATATTTCAGTTTCTCCAACTCTATTTGCTTAAACGTCTTTACTCACAAAAAAATGTAAAAAGAAAAAGAAAAGCTTTCGGGAAATGAAATGAAATCAAAAAACATATGTAGCAGTAAGCATTTACATAAAAATACAATTTAAAATGTTGAATTTTGTATGGTGTAGAAGTAATCGAAAGCATAATTATGAAATCCTGAAAAAAAAAGAAGCAGCTAGTTAAAAGTTTAACAAAGAACTTTGGAATTACTTCTTCAATTCACCCTATGTTGTGGGAATATGCAGATGTTCACATTTACACAGTCATGTATGTCCACTAGGGTTACATGCTTTTATAGTCTGAAGCATCATCACAAGTGCCAATACAGTAAATCAAAAGACTCTCTGGCATTATCTAGTTTCCTTTCTGGCTTTAAAAGTTAGAACAGATGTCACAAGAGAGGACAAAATGGATTTTACCCACCGAGAGGAGCTTTTCTTGCCATCATTAATAGGAGGCTCCTTGAAATGCTAATGTACACAGTTTGTGTTGCCGGGTTTGCATAGAGATGGTGGGAAACAGCTCTGATCCCAACAAAACCTTTTGTTATTAATCAAGAAAATCTGCTCTTCTGAAACAGCAAAGCACTGAAATGGTGTGGCTACTTGCAATGCAGAGATCTCTATAGCAATCTCCAATGAACAAAAATGTAATAAAAACTGTTCAGCAGTTCTACGAGATACGGCACATGTAGCAATTTATTTGCAGTGATTTTGCATACACCTTCTACTTTCCTTTGTCATTTCAGCGTGGATATTTACAGTGGAAAGATTACACTGGTTCTGTATTTTTTCTGAATCTCCACTCTTTAAAATCTTGTTTCATTTCATAGCAAATCTAAAAAGCAAGCTTGGGGCAGAAAGAACTTTGAAAAGCAAGCTTTTCTTCTTGAAAAAATCTATCACGGCACATGAGTTTCTGTTTGATTTGATGTTAATACCATGTAAGATATTTTTGCTTCGTTAGAATATAGGATTATGAGATCTTGTGAGCCCTTTGTCAGTACAAACATACTCTGCAGTATTAGGACTAGTATGCTCCTGCTGTTGTAAATGGGACTTAATAATTTTTAGTAGTCTTTAGGAGAAGAGGTTCAGACCCTGACGTTGCTTGGTGACATATGACCTCTTATTTTTAAGAAATACCAGTGCAATTAAATCATAAAGTACTAACTGCTGTCAGACATTCATTGCCTTGTATAGGATGCCTCAGCAGAAGACTTCTTTCCCAAAAGTATTTGGAGTACGAGTTAAAGCCAAAAATTCAAGGAAAGCCTGAATTAAAATGTAAATTACTCTGCCTGTAAATTCTCTGTAAATACTCATCACTGAAATCTCTGGGCCAGTCTCTGATCAGAGTCACATTAAATTCCTTATCAATTTATTGTACACCAGTTCCACGACACATTAATGTGTCCTTTCACAGATTCATTGTGCTAAGACTTCAGTATATGGGCACAAGAGAATGAATTAGGGATGAAGCATTAGCTCAGAGTTTAAGCCTCTTTTAATTTCCTTGCCTCTGTGGATCGAAAGCAGATACTTAACATTTTGCATTGCCATAGATTATTTCACTTTAATTTCTAATGTGGGTTTTTTTTTTTTAATGATAGTAATAAGCAGATAGTAAAAATAAATAAAACTTGTTATAATTCATGCAAGTTGTTTGAGATGACCCTTGTATAGTTATGGGACTATACAGTGTAGATAGTAATTTTTAAAAGGGGAATGTTTATTTGTTCATAGCTTTGTCTGATACAAATTTGGTAAAGCCAACAGGAAAGAAAGGAATGGGATAAGAGCGGATGAGGAGCTTATGAGTGAAACATTACTGATTCCATCTACTATTTCAGTAGTAGGCAAGGCTGTAACAGGCAAGCAGAGAAAAACAAAGCTATAAGAACATCTCTCAAGTCAGAAGTGCCTTTGGCATTGCAAGAGGACTATAGATGAAATGACCAAGGCTATCTCTAGATACTTCCTACAAAGTGATTATCCATTCTCTAAGTTTTGACATGTACAATTTTTCCCAGTCTCCATTTCCTTTCCACTTTAGAGTTAAACTTTGATTTTGCAAAAGCTGCACTTCAGAGGGGTCCAAAGTGCCTGCACCGAAGGGTCTCCACCGTCTCTGCTGCTGAACACAAGACCTTGCTGCCTCTGTGAGTGTGGCCAGGTTAACTCTTATGAGGCTCCACTGAAAATCCCAGTTTGCAAGGAGGGGGTACTGTTCGTCCAAAATAACGAGCAACAACAAAAAATCCTACCAAACGTACTTAGTGGGACCTGCTAAGTCTTTTGTCAGGGACCAATGACTTTGACCTCAGTATCCAATCCTTCAGCGTAGAGGTAATGATGAAGACTGTTCTTGGGAAAAATCTTGGTTAATAGGGCTGAACTGTCCTGTGTCAACAAAACACCCTGCAAACCCCTTGTCTCCTTCGCATTGGCAAAGTAAAGTCATTGAGCACAAATATATTTAAGGCATGTTGTCCTATGTAAGAATTTTGTCTACTTAAAAAGTTTCCGTGATTTTGAAGAAGACATTTTTTTCAGAAGTATTATACTTAAAATTGCTTCAAAACTTTGCAGAAGCACAAATGTATAGATTACAACCAGGCTGGAAATCTATAGTTTAGCTTGTGTAGCTAAATTATGAGTGAGTAAAATGCTGTATCGGTAGTTTGAAATACATCCATGAAGGGGTTTTCAGATAAATGGTTTTTTTTTAAACCAGTGGAAATTCTTTGTACAAACACTAGGCCTGAGGACTTTCACCAAGGATTTAAAGGTTAACTGACTACTTCCCTGTACAGTCCTTGCCAAATTTTGTTCTCGCTTCCTGTGGTCCTGAGTAGCTTCACTGCATTTGAAGTGGTTATTGTAAATTTGTCCCAGTGTAACAGACCAAAATTTATATTTGCGAGTTTTTTTGGAGGAGCATGGTCTTCTGTTGGTTTGTTGATAGATTTTTGGCTGAGAATCTGGCATAGGTGAGGAGTCCAATTGAGGTGTGAACCCTTTCCCTA
>NW_010274101.1:23033-39156 GCF_000690775.1 Eurypyga helias
ACACTGCCATGTTGGGAAATCTCCTTGTCTTGGTTTTTATATACCTGAAAAATGGGTGTGAACTGATATCAGATCAGGTCTCTTCACTTGTTCATTTGGTAACATTTTATGACCAGCTTAACTAGGCAAGGTGCAAGAAAACAAGTGCCATGGCCCACATGGGAATCGCTGTTCCTGGCAGGAAGTGCTTATAAGATCAAATTCCTTTTTGTGGAGTTAAAGGAATACTTTTAAAAGTCAGGCTGTATATGTAAATTATTTAGGGATAGATCTTCAGTGCGGTTTCTAAAATGAAGCAGGTATTATTTATGATATGAAAGCCTCCAAGCTTTAGAGATACGTATATGGGCAAGGGGCAAAAAAGGTCAGTCTTTTTATATACTTAAATGAGTCTCCAAATTACTTTGAGTTTTGTACCATTTCTGCTTTCCCTGTGTCTTTTTGTTTAAACTTCCACAGTCAGGTAGCGCCCTGCAAGCTGCATTGAATCCAACACCTAAGATAGCCTTATAAACCCTGCGGACATTAAACTACTGGAAAACAGATTGGGTTGGTAAAAATAAGTGTGCATGTTCTCACAGAACCTGAGAAAATCACACCTTCACTTTGTTAAAAAAAATCTGTTTGTGCCACTCCAGTAATCACTTCATAACTGGTGGGAGAGCAGAACATATGTCTCAGAAGTGGTGGAATATAAAAGCCTCTACCTCTAATCCTATTTTCTTTAAGAGAGAGGAAAAAAAAAGAAGCAAAAAACCACAAAACCCCCAACCTTTGCAGTATGTCATCTGTAAAATCGGTGCCAAGAGTTTTCTGCTTAAAAATCACAAATGAAATGTAAATTGCTCATGAAAGCAAAATGAAACGGAGTTTTTTTTTAATGAGGTGTGTAATGTAGTAGGATCATACACAAAAATGCTTGCTTGAAGCAGGAACAGAGGATACAAAGAGGAGCCCAGTCCTGGCCTCCTCACTCTGGCAGACTCTTCATGTGTAGGCAACTTTTACAGGATGCCTCAGCATTACTGCAGCAATGTGCTGACTAACCCCTGGTCTGAAAAGGGGAACCCTCTGAAAGTTGGGGACTAAGGCCCATCCCTGGCACTTGCAGTCGACAGCACACCCACCTATTGCAAATGTTCTTCTCTGTTCAGTTCTAGCGAAGCCCCCGGTTGGAGCCACTGCCCCCGCATCTGCCTTCTTTTGGAAGCGATGAAGTTTAAAAACAGCACCGTGAAAGGATAAATACAAACTGTATTTTAGCAGAGCTAGGTTTACTCTGCTATGTGAACGTAGAAGTCTGCAGCAGCTCTCATGATGTCAAAACTGCTATTCCAGAAGCATTTTGGTACCTTACCTGCCAATTGGTGTCTGTGCCATCCTGCTGCATGCTCTGAGCAAGGCAGCATCCGGAATTTGTGACCTGGGAGGGATGGTTTATTTTGCTTATGTGGGTATTAATTTCCATTATTTCTTTGTAGTTTTTCTGTGGAAGCTTTGAATTCAATTCCTTGTTATCAATTTATTTGTTGCCCTGAATTTGTTCTGCCTTCTGCCGCTTTCCTCTGTTTTAGGAAGAAACCTTGCGTGCTCCAAAGAACTGGTGATTAGAATAGGAATTGGGCTGCATCAGGGCAGCAAGAGTAGGGTTATAAATGCCAAGGCATTTTGTGGTGATTTCTGTGAAACTCCTTAGTTAATCCTTTTGCAGTTTTATTAGCAAGCAGAGTCCCAAAGAAGTAAAGCAGTGTCAACAAGGGTGTTGCGAATGGCTTTTGTAGCCCTGCTACAGCTGACGAACCCTACGTGCCTGCTGTTCCCGGAGCACTTCTTGGTTCGTTGTTTATGAGGGCTGAAATCACCTCTTGTCAAATTTACCATTCGGACGCTGCACCAGTGTGGTAAATATTAGGCAACAGGATATTTACAGAGGAGTCATTTCAGTAGGGAATGGATGGGACCTGAAAATTGATCCACTAGGGAGGAGAGGGAAAAAGGCTTCTTTCAGGGCATTGGGTGGTTAAATGGGCAGGAGCTTGAATGCTCTAATGCGTGGCAAGGCTGCTGCTTGAAATAAGTCCTGAAGAAGAAATCTCACTGTAATGCTACAGGCATAAAGAGGAGATGATGGCAATTTAAAATGTAATCAACAGGACAAATGTGTCCCACTTTAACACTGCGGAAACCAGCGTGGTGACAGGTTGTGCCTGAGAGACGTTGGTCCAGCAGTGTCCAAATTAAATGTGAAAATACAGACTAACTGCTGACTGTAGACACAGGGTTCTCCAGGAGGTTGTTTTTGTCAGGATTCGATTGCTCTTTCATCTTCCTTACAAACTCCTTCCATCTCCTCCCTTCTCCCATCTTGCTAATCAGCGAAGTCAGGCGATTGGACATTCCGCCAAGCCTGTGCCAAGCCCCAGGGCTGTTAGGGATTGGTGGGTTCCCTGAATTGCCACCTTTCATTCCCAGCTGTGACCCCGTCCTTCTGGTTTGATGTAGGTTAACGCCGGGCTGTGTATCTCCGAAAGGCAGCACCTCCCGTGGTATCTTGTCCTTGGCCCTTTGCGACTTCAGGTGTGACTCAGATGGACAGATGCCACTGGAGGAGTGACTTGCACCATAAACCACACCACCCACGTTTTACACGGGATTCTCTCCAGCTCCAGACCCTGTTTCTCTGGTACAGACCAACGAGCAGTCCGAGGATTCAAAAAGCACTCACATAAAACCATGCTCTGCAAAATGGATCTCAGCTGATACAGGGTGCATAGCTCTTTGGTAACTTATATTGCACAGTGGGTGTGCATGGATGTGGAAATGAAAGTGTGCACATTACTGTGTGTATTCATCATTGCTAGGGAGTTATTTATTCAGGTAAATAAGATTTTGCTAAGCAGTACTCAGCTATGCTTAACCTTTATTAATAAAAGGAATATTTGGTGTGGTATGATTGCTTAGAATCAAGCCAAAATAGCAGCAAAAAGAGTAGGTAGAATAGATGTCATGAGGATTATAGCATTTACATTCTTGTGATGATTATATTTTCTAGATGCCAAATCAGATTGTATTATAAAATTCTAAATTAAGGAAATATTGTACCTAGTTCTATGTTCCATTCTTTTAAAGCAGATCCGGATGAAAAATACTGGGGATTTTTGCTTTAGAATTTGTATTATATAACCTTGTGCTCTGATCTTTTCTGCTTCTTTCACTTCACTTTGCCTTTGTTCTAACTCAGAACACAACAAATAAATCACCGGTTTCTGCACACCTTGTGTACGGAGAGGACCGAATCCATATCTTTCAGAGTGCCATACAGCCCTTCTTCCACCTCTCCCTCCTAAATTCTACTCAGCAGTTAATTTCTGTTTAACCTCGATGGTTTACAGTACCCTGGAAATCCTCACTAAATGCTAGTGAATGACTTAAAAACAAAGTAAAGCAGAGCTGTTTTTCTTGCCATCTCTTTAAATTTGACCTTTATTGTTCAAGTTGCATTTGAAAAAAAAGTGTCACCTTGTTGAAAGATGAGTGCGCTCCATTATGCTATGCTGAGGGCGCTGGGAAAATCCACCCTCCCCGCCCCCCACCCCACCCCGGCAGGAGCACCAGCCAGTGTTCACAGTACTTCGTTTTAAATGCGTAGTGCAACAACAGTGATAACAAAATGAATTTCCTGCATTGAACATTGATATTGTTAAGAAAGTGTAATTACACCAAATGCCAGGATTTCTTTTCAATGGCCACCTACTTGGCCAGTGGTTGTGAATCACATGGCTGGAGAATGGAAGTTCGCTCGGGCTGCGCGCTGGTGCTGCCGGGTCCCCCCAGGCACGCAGGTCCGAGTGGGGATGTGGGTGGAAGAGGAGCTTTGGAGGAAGGCGACTACCTACTCGGTCTCGCCTCTTCTGCGTCTCCCCTGACTCATGCCGTTGTTTTGAGGTGGTTTTCCTCTCCGCTCCCCACCTGGTGTGTAGTCGGAAGTTCGAGCGCACGTGTGCTCGTTTTTCTTTGCTGCAGGCTTCTTGGCGAAGGGAGAGGTTGTTTAAAGCCCAGTCCCACAGTTGCAGTCAAAGCAGGTCAGGCCTGCAACAGTGGCGGCGGTACTGGAAAAAGAGGTTATTTTGCTAGGGTAAAGGGGAAACAAGAGGGTCTCAAATAATGGAAGAAAGCTTAGCGTGCCTGAAAACCTGACCCTTTTCTAAAAGACAGCCTGAGTCAACTGGAAACCAAGTTACTGTGGTCTAGAGCTATTTGAATGACATTTGTGAACAGTTTTTTTCCATTAATTGTTGAATAAATGACTCAGAAACACATCTGCTGCTCTTTGACCAGCTTTATTATTGGAGAATACTATTCTCCAAATAAATTATTCATAAATTTTGAGCAATCAGCTTATAATTTATTCAGAATATTTTTTTCATTTTCAGTCCTCCATCCCATGGACTGTGAGTGGAATTCTGACTGTGTTAAAGTTAGTGAAAACGTTCTGAATGCCTTGACTGATGCCAGGACCTGACCCAAGTGAAAGTCTTTTGAGAACTAAGCATTGCTTTTACCTATGGAACTTCAGTTTAAATATTAGTGTCAAAGTGGCCTGTGAATTTGTTGATGTGATTAAAAAAAATGAGCGATAGTTATTTCAGCTTTTATTAATATAATTCGTTTAAGTTATAATTTGAATCTGGATATGTGGATGCAGAGTTAAATTGCTCTTTTTAGATTTCCACATGATACTTCCCACCATCTGACATCTCAGATTATGGTGAGTAAAATCTTATGACAGTTGTTGAAGAGGGCTCAGATCCTGGCTAGTTTCCGATTTTGAGTATTATTATTATTATTGCTACAGCTATTCAGGAGTACAACAGGTTTTGCCTTTTTTTTTTTTTTTTTTAATGTCAGGTATCTTTGAAAGTGTTCAGAGTTTGGGGGGTGTTTGACTGTTCTTCACTGACCAGATTAAAATAGTTTGGATGTTTCCAAAATTCTGGCAGAAAGTGTCATTGTTCAAAATTGAGAATTTATTTGCATTTTACAGCCAATTCTGGTAATTATAATACACCAGCCTTAGTTCTCCCTGGAAATATGACGTGAGTATTCACTTCCTGTCTTAAATTTGTATTGTGTACCTCCATGCAATTAAGACATGGCTGGCTTTATGCCACTGTTCGTGGGTGAAATGATTCCTATGTAAATACTTCATTTTGTACTGTTAATTGGCAAATGGTATAGAGTGCTTTGGGATCCATCTGGAGGAAAGTTACTGTGTACGGTCATTATTACTGCATTATCTTGTTCCTTTAAGATACACAACTGCTTTATTATTTGCTGGGCTCCAAAAGGGTACTTGGTACTGTACGGGTATGTAAGGAGAAGAAGCTGCCACCCCATGAAGCCTACAATAGACTTGACTGAGTGAAGCAGTAGGTACTGAGCTGTGTGAAATACCTGGGCTGAATATTCACATTTCTTATTAACAGAGATTTAAAAATCTCTCTATAGCATTACCATTAAGATGCTTTGTGGGAGAAATGCACTGCAAGTGAACGACAAATGAGGAGAAAAGTAACATGGTGAATAACAAAAGAGAGAGCAAAGCCTGAAAGATGAGAATGGGAGGAAGATTCACATGGGGCATTTTAGAGATAACTTGTAAGGAGGGAGGAGAGGTCGGGAAACGTGCTGTTTGACAGATGTGAGAGAGAGGGAGGGAAGGGAGTTGTAAGGGAAGATAAGTGGGGACAGAACAAAGCAAAACAGTGATTTTAGCATTGTGATTGGTACTGGGAAATGTCCAGAGATTAGTGGGTTGCATAACTGGGGAAAATGAGGACTACAGACATCTGGGGATGGAGAAGAGATGGAGAGGTGAAGAATAAAACTGCATAAGGTGTAGTTTCAAGAGTCTGTGTTATACAGGAGATTGGATATCCTTTTTTGAGAAAAGAGAACTGTTTGAGATAAAGGAAATTCAGATGTTGATGTTGTGATATTGTAGGAACAGGTGATGTGAAATTTCACTGAAAGGGGAAGAAGAACCGAGATAAAAGGCTGGGTTTGGATGTGGGTAACTGAAAATGTGGCAACCATTTCAGGAGCTGCCAATTCATTAATTAACTAATTTATTAGTTGGCTTTAAACTCAGTCAGACATTTCTCTGAAGCTGGAAGATCCAGTCAGGCCTTTTCCTTAGAAGTAAAGTAGGAAAAATCTCCTACTGAAAGTTTTTTGTTTAAAATTGTTGATGGAAAATAGTTTTTTCTTCTGTTGCTCAAAGATGTTGCTGACATTGAAGCCCCTGATCAGCAAGGCATTAAGGATCCTGCATCTTTGCAAGCACATATGCTACGAAGGCATTGTAAAACTAAGATACCAGACCAGAGCTCGATGAAACTGAGAACTGTTCCTGCCCTTCCTTAGGTGTCTGTTGGGGTTTTGGACAAGTGACCATTTCTGTGTCTCATTTCTTCATACTCAATTGACATAATAGTTTTTTTCTGATTTAATTCATCTTTTAATGTATTCAGGATATGAGCTGGTCCTGAGATCGCTGCCTTCCAGCAGCCCCTGAGCCCTGTCTTGGATTTGGCTCACCTCATCAAGAGATGGGCAGCTCCAGACTTGATTTGTATCTGAAGCAATTGGAATGATGCTCTTGAGGTGTCTTTCCATCCTTACTGGCAAGACAGATATCAAAGAGTGATGGTATTCCAATTGGGTGCCTCACAGGGATGCATACATTATATGGGGTCAGTTCAGATCTTAATGGGAATAGTCTTGGAGTGTTTAGCTCCATAACCATAATTAAACTTCTTTTCATTGCCTGCATATGGAGTTGGGGCTGAAAGCTCTGAATTATGGGTGATCCAAAGGGGATGCTGTTCTCTTGAACTTGGACGTAAGGCTGGTTGTGATCTCTAAGTTAGCCATATACAGGTTAAATATGATCCCACATCAAACCAAAAATGATACTGATATAGCCTGGTAATCTGAAGATTCAAAATTAAAAAGACTGACTATTGAAATTGTTATCAGATGTCGTGTCTGAAATACCTCCACTTCTCCCTAGAGAGAAAAGGGATTGGCTGTGGCAGTTGCATGGTATCAGTTGTCAAACCACCTTTTAGCAGAAACCGCTGTGTAAAGTCTTTTTGTGATGTGAATGCCCACACGCGAGACTTTTTGTAAATACAGAAAACACCATTAATCTTAGCATTAAACTGTATCATGCATAAGTAGGCTGTGTAAATTGATGTGGAAGCCTTAAACAAATGAGAAGAACTGTTTAAACTTTGCAGTTAAATTCACTTAATATTATAAATGCTTGGTTTTTTCATATATCAGATCATTTTGGGCTAATTCGGTACAACTGTGTCAGCCTAACAACAATCAATAGTAAATGATTTCCTGCTTAAATATCAGTTGAAAATCAGTGATTTCCTACTTCCAACTGCACTTAATGTCAATCGTTGCACATGGCGTCGCTCAACACAAGTTATTTGTCTATTAACCACTATATATGTATAATTTTAACATATACCTATGTATATATTTAAGTCTGGTTTCACCAGGCTAGACTTGGACATTACTTATGTCGAATTGCACATGACTAGTCTCAGTGCAAATGAAGATGCCGTTCTACTGGAGTGAGCATCTCTGGACCTGGCCCATGACTTACTGGATCAAGGATTAGAACAACCCTGGAAGGTTTGTTTTTTTATTTAAGTGTATAAAACTCAAATCTACTTTAATGTTTTCATTCTGTGCTTGAGGAATATCAAGCCTCTTACTGGAAAAGCTAACTGTGTCAAAAATGCAGCAGAGACGCTGGTGAAAGGAAGGCTTGGAAGTGTTTTCCACGACTGCTTTTTCTTGTGGTGCTGTGTTACGTCGCTCCCAGTCCATTTCTTTTTGTCGGAGATGAACCAAAATGGCTGACAGGCAGGAGGCATATATGAGGTGGCATTCCGGGCTGGAAAACCATCCTTAGTGCTGCACAGTACATCATCCCTCTTTCCATATGTCTTTGCTTACTAGTGAGGGTGAGTAGGTGTTGAAGTAGGAGGCGCTACCTGAATCATCTGAGGGAGAAATAAATGGCTTGTGGGGGGGGGCAGTCGCCCGTCACCCCCTCTGCAGGTAGACAGGTACCCTGCTTCCGAGGTGCCCAGGTGGCTGTGTGCTGAGAAACGGGTTTCTTGGGTCTGGCTTTGTTTTCCGTTTCAGAACTCCCTCTCCTAGATGGTTACGCTCCTTCGAGGAGATCTCCCTGTTAGTCTCAGGCGAGGCAGATGCTTTGGCTTGAGCTGGTAACAGCGCTGTTTGGGGGCTGACAAGCTGGGTGAATTTGCAGTGTGGTTGTATACATCCTCTTCAGTCACCAGTACTCTCTGTTTAACTTCTCAATATGTTCCATCTGTGGCAGCTAACGTGGGTATGGAATTTATGACTGCGAAGACTGTAACATACCACAATACAGGAGTGCCTCTTGAGCTGAAATGATGTTTTTAATCAGTACATTAAATGTTGTAGTTGATTGACAGATGGCTTTTCCTATTTTCTGGAATGAATGTACTCTAACTTAATTGTAACAAGGATACCACATCTTGTATAACACCTTTCATGCTAACGGGTATTACAGAATTTTAAAATCCGTGTGCAAGGAACACTTTATGCACCATGGAAATGCAACCACCTTGGGTAAAATGCAGAGAATTTAGGTGGAGAGAATGTAATTACCCGTGCTGGAATTTGGCCAGCACACTGAGATTAAAACCCCTAATCTTACAAAGAGTACCATGGGATCTCTAATGACCACAAATGGTCAGATGACAATTTTATGTCTCTGCCTGTAATGCTTTACTACAACAAGGGTATTTTCAGTTGTATAGTGCATTCATTATAATTATGCAGCTAATTTTATTCTCATTGTAATTTCCAATAATAAAGTTACAAAAGTGCCACTAAAATGTATGAACGAAACGGTATGACACGATATTATGTTAAATGCATTTTTGGGGCATATTCTGCTCTGATTTATATTGGTATCTTTCCTTGAAGCCAATGGAATTCCTCCAGATTTGCACTGGAATAACTGACAACAGAAGTTGTCTTTCCAAGAGAGCATTTTTATGCACATAAATTGTAGATATGTTTGAAAAGTTAAATATTTATACTCTGTCCAATTATGGGAAAGTCTTTTTTCTTTTATTTTTAAAACCATAAAATTGTTAACAGACCCATGAAAAAAGAATATTACGGCTCTATGTCTGTTGGTTAACCTTCACCACAAAAATTGATCTGTGGGAATTTCTCACAGTGTAACATACTGTATCCAATTCCATAGTTATTACTGTAAACCTATTAGTGCCACCTGGGTTTGCATATCCGCAGTGCTGTCCAAGTGAAGACAGATTAGCTCTATCACATGTTATGCCAGAGGGACAGCCTCACGAGGAGTCTGCCCTTGGGGAGAGAAAAAAGGGCTCAGACCTTTAATGAGAATACAGTGCTTTATAATAGCATTTGGTGGCCTAGAGATTTTCTGTCAAGTCATTTCAAATTAAATTGGCAGCCTTGCGATGTTCAGCCCATATGAGTTTTTGTGCGGCCTATATTGTTAATGTTAAACCAATCCCCACATAAGATGAACAGAACATACAGAGGCAATGTTTGCATCGGTCCCTCTTTTTGAAGTCTGGGCCTTTATAAGGTACCGAAAAATGCTTTTTCCACAGCAGAATTTAACTTTGGGCTGAATTATTCGTGTGTGAATTCAGACAATTTATTTGTGAAATTATTTGTAAATAATTACACTTTTCTAAATAGTGCAATAATAAAATTAGTACCAGTCTAGGAGCAAACTGAATGACTTTGTTACCAATTAATGTGATTCCACTCCCACTCCCTGGAGCTGACTCCCACTGAAAGGGTGCAGAATTTGCCCCTGAGAACTCCATTTATTTCTGATAGTTCCAGGGCTTTCCTTTTTTAAATGTAACATTTATGTGATATTTTAGTACTTCTAGTGTCTGAAAATTTAAAAAGCAGATGATACTTGAAGATAAATTGCTATCACCAAGCAGGAAGTTTTTTCCCTAAGATTTTTCCACATTTTTCATTCAGGGCTCAGCCTGAAAAACACACATTGGTATCTCCTTTCTGTGAGGATTGATGGATTATACTGGGGGACACTGGGGCCCACATCCTCAAAAGTAGGTAAGTACCATGTTCAATGGAATTCAAGAAGGACTGGGGAGCTGGGTAGAATCATAGAATCCTTTAGGTTGGAAAAGACCTTTAAGATCTTCGAGTCCAACTGGATAGCTATAAGGATCCCAGTTTGCATTCCCAATTATGTAAAGCCCTAAGAATACCTGCTGGATTTTGAAAGTTCCTAAGCTCTGTTACATTTAATGCTGAAAGTAGTTTTGTGATTTCTAAATGTAGAACATTAGCCATAACTAGCACAAGATAACATAAGATGAAAGTTTGCTTTCTAGCTGAGCAATAGGCTTTGTAGAGAGGAAAATGTAACGCAGTGAAATGAGTGAAGAAAGGGGCTGTTTCTGTGTTTTGGAGCTACAGGTTATCTTAGTCCATTGTTGTACTGATATCAGATGAATAAGATTAGTCATGTAATAATAAAAAAACCCAGGTTTTGCTTTCATTAGGGAGCACGTATTTTCCACATCTTTCCGGGAAGGCTACTAAGATCTTCCATCCCATATTCGGTATGTGCATATTTGTCAAACAGGCATGAGTCTGATCTTTGTTGGAGTTATCTAAGTAAAACTGAAGCAATGCAGTCATGAAACAAGTTTGTGTTTCCCTTTTTATTGAATATAATCCTCGTTTTGGGATACAGTCCAATACTGTGATTTCATAATATCCCCTACCCTCTGTATTGTAATTGAAGGAAAAGTGGTGACAGAAAATCTTCCTAATGTGAGCACATTCTTATATGTAACTGTAAAAAGAAAAGTCCAAATCTTGCTTCTCCAAATTAGAGGAGTAGGTCCACTGCATCTGGTAAGAGATTTACACTGCCAGAGCAAGCATGACTTGATCCTGTGTAGTACAAGCTTATTTTTACCCTCTCTGCTAAATGTGTAGAACTATTCTTATTTCAGTGCACATAACTTGGGCAGAAGTTAGCTCAATTTTCTTAATTTGCAACATGGTACCAAATTCATCTGTGCTGCAACTCCACTGACCTCTTTGAAGTTACTAAATAATTGGATTTGACCTAATACACTTTTCACTGAGTGCTATCTTGCTTTTTAGAGAGGTTAACACAATAACCATTTTCTTTTTCTGCACTCCAACATGAGCATCCTTTTTTTTTTTTTCCCCTTTTAATTCCTGTTAGAGGGAGGAGGAAAAACCAAAGTGCTGCTGCAAATAATGCTGAATAACTAAAGGGTATCCACAATTGCCTTGAAACCTCACTTCACTAGTTTATGTTCAATTCAACAGTAAAATTCCTAGGGACATTAGGATGGCAGGAATTTCCCCACTCTTGCACCTGGTTATTTTCACAGTCAATTGTCCTTCTGTAGAAGTGGGGTTCAGCTCACATAACAGTGTCACCCTGAAGGGCCCTGTTTCTTTCCACTGACAGTAGAGGAGTCTTAGATTATTACCTCCAGAATAGCTACAATTAGAGAAGAAAAAAGCCCAAGTTAAACGTTAAAGTACCTTACCACTATCTCTAGTGGTGCCTTTGAAGTTCAAAAGCTAGGAGTGAAATCCTTCAGTGTGCCTTAAACGAGCTGCGTCCGATATGGGAAAGTGGATAAAGCCAGGCATCTCTCTGAAGCTACGTGAACTGGCATAAGCTGGTGGGTTGTTTTTTTTTTTTGGCCTGAACTCAATTGTCACCGTTTCGTATGGTGAACCTTGGTAACAGAACGAGAGGACGCATGAGCCTTTCTCTGAAGTTCTTGATCTCGAAATGGTGATGTAGGCATTACGGTTTACTGTGCGTAGGCAACGTTGGGCTTACATAAAATGCTCACGTGCACAGTGTTCTTGTGTTTGTAAGTATTTTCAGGTTTGAGGCTTTAAGAAACAAATTCACACTGGCAGCACCGGTAAACTTAAGTCTGTGTTTTCGGAGAAAAAAATTGGCCTAGGAAGACATCATGTTGAATAGGATTCTGAGAGCCTAATTTGAAATTTATTTCTATGTGCTAAAATCAAGTAGCACATGTATTAATTAAGAATTAAATAACACTATGTATTTAATAGACTGTATGCGCTATAGTCAATTGATTTGATCGGTTATTATTAAGATTGGAGACACTGGGCCTGACTCTGTACGATCTTAAAGTTTGTGCGGTCTGACTTTAACCATGTAAGAGGCAGGTAAGTTGTTATTTCTGTTTCACACAAGCATCAGTGTTCGTACCTGATGAAGAACCTGGAAATTAAAGCCCAGGTAGCCACGTGCCGTGCATCCGACGCAATGCAGGCTGTGTATCCCCTTTAGCGAGCAGTGCAGACCGATGGCAACACCTGGGCCTGGTGACGCACTGTGCACGTTTCAGGGGGTGCTTCAGGCTGATGCTAGTTTTGTCCCATGGACTGAATGTCATTAATCTGAGTGAGTAAGTCGGGGCTCTCGGGAGCGCATCTTTCTGGTTTGGCTCTGACACGGCTCTGCAGTGTGAGCTGAAGTGCAGTAAATGGGGATGATCGGGAGGTTCCACTCAAAAGGGTCCTTGTGATCCCAGCTAAAGCGCTATCATAGATGGACCCAGATGGAGTGATTTGTGCATGGGTTGCTCACTTCGCTAAGTGACCATTTTAAAATCTTAATTTGCTATTCTCGAGACTTTGTATTTAATTCTTCTGCCAATTCGTTCAGGAAGAGGCAGTGCAGGTGTGTGGTTCCTGAGAGCATCAACTAAAGGTTTCTACCTCTCTGGCCTTGCTGTAGAAGCGTATCAGCATGAGCAGATTAGCAGTGATGATATGGAATGCAGCTGTGTGATCTGAATGTCCTTACTGAGTAGGCTTTGATTAGACACTCAGCACAGTAGTGTATTTTAAATCATTTTTTTCTCCTTGTGAGGTGCATTGGCATGCCTTGGTTAACTGCACACATCCCCGAGCACATCACCCTTGAATATCACAAATACACGTACTCTGCATGGATAGCAGTGAGGCTTGTGGTACTTATATGCAAACCAGGAAGAACCACAAGGTGGAAAATAAATTTTCCTTGCTGAGGAGTGGTACAGCAACTAAAAAAAATTCCGGTAGAGAAACTAGATCTGAACACATTGCTGATTATTCCTCTGCAATTCTCCTTTAAAACTTCTGATGGTCTTTAAACTGTTGTACTAATGTTTCAAAAGAAATGTAATTTTACAGAGTGACTTGTCTGGGAATAGAATGAGATGGAACATCTGTCCTTCTGAACTGTTGGAATTGCTTGTCTGAAGCAAATGCAAGATGAAAAAAATGGAGATAAAAAGACAGTTGAAAAAAAAATAGTACTTGTTAATCTTTTCTCTAAAACACATACTAAACTTTTCAAGTTAAATTTACTCATACTATTTCCTGCTATTTTATTCTACTACATCTTCCCACATAACAACTGAGTTAAAAAAGGAAAAAAGTAAAACTGGTTTCATTACTGAGATAGCAGCCTGTGCTGGGACAATTGAAAGACTCTGATGCATTTTCTAATCACAAAACACATTTTTAATTTTTTAAAATGATGTGAAGGAAAACATTTAATGATCTAGACTCCTGTATCGTATTGTTAACATCTCAGCTAGTTATTATGATGATTCTTACTTTGTTCTAAGCTGATGTTCTAGAAAACATACAGGCATAAACAACCATTAAGCCTTCCATGCCAGAAAGCCCTTTAAGACTAGTGAAAGGTAACATTGGCTGCTGAAAACATTTAAAAAAGACAGTAATCTATTTTCATGGTGTTCTGTAAACCCTATTATCAGGGCTGCAGATTCCTACACATGACCAGTCTTCAGTAGTGAACAAAAATGGCATCTAAATCCCAAGTGACACTCTTAAGTACTTGGCAGCAGAAGGGCTCTTCTGAGGAAGATTAAGTTAATGGAAGCATTTGGGTAACATCTGCATGACTCTTCGTCCTGGTACGGCCAACTCACACTGCCGCAACACGTGATGGAGGATTTCTTCGATTATCACTTAAGAACAAAACTGGCTGAAGTTCCTTTCCAGGCATTCGACAGGCTGTAACGTATGTGTGAGAGTATATACGTGGTGTAAACACGCACCGTTACAAAGGCTGGCCCATATGGGCTTCGAAGGGGACTTAATAAAAATCAGATTACTCATTTAATGAAAAGTAAAAGAAATTGGGGGAAGATTTGTTGTTGTAGCTGCTGTTTATTTGTCTTATTTACAGCAAGACGTACTGTCTTTTACAGTCGAGCGCTGCCGCAGGCACGCAGAGCCTCGTTAATACAGGCGATTAATGCACTTGCCCTTCACCTCAGTTGACCTGGGTTTAAATCCGTTATTTTGTTACAACTCAGAGTTGTTTATTGGCCTTTCTTTAGCCCCTAGCTGGTGCCTTTCCACCTCGTAAAACCACTTCACAATTTGGCAGAAGTGGTGTTTTCTGGTGTGAAAAGACCCGGGGTCGCAGCAGCAGCAAAGAGGCGGGTCACGGCAGGGGGACGTCTGCACAGGGGAGTGGGGGACCTCATCCAGGGACTGACGGTGTCGGACCGGTCTCGCTCGGTTTTGCACACTCCCGTCTGAAATCGGGGAGATCCTTGCTTGCGCGCATAACGTGGTGTTGGTTTCCATGCCTAGGTTGAACAGAAGTTACTTGGTTTCATTTTCTGTAGGACTAATATTAGAAGAAGAAGGATGAGGGGAACATGAAGCAATTATACTACTATTGAACAGCATGATTTATATTTGCGTTGCGACAGTGAGGACCTGGCAGAGTGGAATAAAACTCTTAAATTCTTTGAAAAGGTTTTTAGTCTCTGCTGGTTGTTGCCACTCTTTCAAGCCTCCTTTCCTGCTAAGTCCCACCCTGCCATCATTAAGAGGTGATTTTCATCAACAGCTACAGGGGGAACCTACAGACCAATGCCAGCTCCATGGGACTGCTGCCTCCTATTTCAAGATCTGGCTAATTGGAAAATCATCTTTACTTACAATTCCAAGATTTGGAACAAAAGGTGACAAATTACTGCAAGTTGAAAAGAGATCTATCCTGAGAAAAGAGAAATAGTGCGGATGTTTGGGTTTTTTTTTACCCATTGGAAAGGAGTGTTTTAGAGGAAATTGGCATTTTCCAGAAGAAAGCCTTGGAAACTGAATTTGAAATTTGTGTATATGAACAGAACACTCAGCATTTTGGGCGGTTTTACAGGAAAAAAAAAAAAAAATTGAATAACATAAACAAGCCTGAAATTAAAAAAAGAAAAAATACTTTCAGAGTTTCACAGGGAAGAAACAAAAATCAAGGCAAAAACCTTGCTGTGGCCAAACTCTGCTATCAAGTTATCATTCAGGTCTGTGTGCTACAGAAGTGCAGTTCAGCTCTGAAATTTACTCTTTTTCCTTAGCTTCAAATTCTAATGTAAGAGAAGTCAACTAGTTCCTAATAATTCCCTAACCCTTATTTTCAGAAAGTGTTCATTTTATCCAAGGTATTCCTAGAAATTCCTCAGATTCTGTCTAGGTAAAGCAGCAGTAGTTTTTCACTGCAATTACTTTTTCTTTAATCTCTTTCAAAGGAAAGACTGGCAGGCAAAGATTGCTTTTGCCTGCAGATTTCATCTTTGAATGATGTTTTGTGTTTTAGGATGTGGTAGACATCCACTGTAGAACGGCACACTGGTTTCAGATGTTCTTTCCTTATTGTTGCTGGTTACCAACATCTCTGTTCTTTTTTTTTTTTTTTTTTTTTATATGCTGTTGCCCCGTGGAGCCATTTGGAAAGAGACAGTGAGAATCTGCTTCAGGGCAATGTCAGCCAGCTTAAAGTAAAGAGCTTTCATTGGGTTAAATTAACCTGCTAGCCTTTGTAACAGCAATGAAGAGGAGCTCTGCGGCGGGGGCAGCCCGCTCCTTTCGAGGGGGGGGGGGGAACACC
>NW_010274101.1:39187-51608 GCF_000690775.1 Eurypyga helias
TTTTGGAGAGGGGTGGTACCACCCAGCCGAAGGGGGGACCCTCTATCAGCAGTTTCTTCAACGAGCAGTTGACCACCACCTGTAAAGATTTTTGGGTGTTTATACCTAGAATTTGCTCCCACCAATGACACTGTTTAACGTGTCATCAAATGGCAGTACTGCTTGGGGTGGTAGGGTTGTGGATACAGCACAGAGCCGTGGGTTTTCCAGTTAAATGTGCAGTGAATTAAGAAGTTTAAATTTCTTGAGAATGAACACAAATAGATGAGTCTTCTTATGAAGTGCTTGAGTAAAAAACCTCCCCCCAGACTGTATTAACAGCAGTTTTTATTTTGTAAACTTTCCTACTGATCCTGCAACTGGGCAGAAAGGTAAGAAAACTCTGTTGCTAAACCAGAGCCTGTTCATCCCGTTCACAGCAGTGTAAGCATGGAAGCAAAGCGTCTGTCTGGGAAAGCTAGGTGAGGAGGGAGGTGTGAGAATCGGTGGGGCTTGTTGTGAAGCCTCTCAGTCTGCAGTCTCGGCCCCAGCTCATAATCTGCACTTCTATAGAGTGAAGTTTAAAATCTCAACCGAGTTTCTAGGTCTTTAGTTTCGAGAATGAAATGTAATAATTTATAAGCACCAAACACCAGCGTTTGGCAATACTGTGTGTTGGCATTGGCCTGAGCACCTTGCAGATGAGCTTAAATGTTTTTTGTTATATAAAAGTGCTGAGGATCTGCCATGAACTAAAGGATGTTCATTTCAAAACCAACACCAACCTTGTTAATCTGTCAAAAACTGCCTTAAAATGCATGCATTTCTGTTTCTGATGGAATATTTTCCTTGGGCCAGATCCTCAGATGGCGCGTACGCTTGTTGAAATCAGGCAAGCGATGGTAGTTTGCAACAGCTGAAGCTTTGGGTGCAACATTCGCTGTGTTGTATGTGGCCTGGATATTTATTGTAGGGCTGGATTGCATGCAGGGGATCTGATGGTGGTGTGCCAAATGGAGAAAGAAAGAAAATTCCCTTTCCACGGAGTGCTGTCAAAATTATGCTTTTGTACTTTGAATCATCGGGACTCTGGCTATTAGGCTTGCAATTGTTTAAAGATGTCATAAATATTTCTGATATTCTGTTAAATGCAGTCTGCTTTGATTACCAAACCTTGCTTGAGTATTGCACTCGGGGGGGTAATGATAATATTGATTTACCTACGCACAGTGTGTAGTACATCAGTGTTATCAGGCATGACTTTATTTTAGTAGAAACTTTACTGTACAAATCTAATCTGATAGTTTTATATGATCTCTGGCTCTGGATGTTGGAAATAGGTTGCAGCTTGTGTTGTAATCGTTTTGTTTAACACAGCACATGGCTTTTCAAAAGCGTTTGAGGGCTAACCTTTACTCAGGGCCATGAATAGCCATTTTAATGATGGCTGGCAAGAAACTGTTTGAAACGTTTCAGAAAACCGGTTGCCCTGACTTTGATATTCTTGTTTGAAGGTCATCCTTTTAGAGGCAGTGGGCTGTGTTGTACTGTTTGAAGGATCCTGGAAACTTGCTGCTGAACAGGATTCAGAGTGTCTTAGGAGCAGAAAATATCTTTGCTTACCTGCTGCCTGTTGAGAATCAACCCTGCTGTAACACCTTCCTTGCTGATACTCCTGATTTACCTGCGAGGGAGAGGAAACTGTTGCTACAAGCCCCTCAGCAGAGGGTGAATCCACGGGGGACTCTGTTACATGGGGCGTTCTAGGGCCCAGTTTAACTTACACTGCTTCATCTTTCCAGCAGTCCCAGAACTCTTCAACAATGTGGGTGGAGATCCATTACACTTGCTTACTATGGTTACTCGCCATGAAAAACAGTACGAATGGCCAACGCAGACTCCAGGTGGTGGATCAGCATTAATCATAAGAGACCCAGGGACAGAGGATTGGCAAGGTACTGCAAGAAGTGGTTGTGCATCCATCCCTTAAACTCCGTTACCTCCCATGGGGGGAGAGGGATATGGAGGTAAGTGGTGGTGCCTCCATCTTCTGCTTCCCAGTTATCATAAACCATGTGTTTGCAGGAAAAGGGTGCATGACATAATCCTCTGGTAGAGTAGACTTAAAAATTACGTTTTTTGGAAAGCTTTCATGAAAAAAATAATAAAGCTAGAAGCCTGTCCTTCAAATTCAGTTGGGTTTAATAGGAATGGCGTTTGGAGGGACGTCATGTCTGTCACCACACATGCCTAGAAGAGCATCTAGCTAGAAAGATGCATCTCTTCTCCTCTTTCCTCACTCATCCGTTGCATGTATTTCTCCTCATCTGAACCAGAAAGGGAAACGGTGTGGATATGGATGAGAAGCAGGAGTGTTCAACGTGTTCGTGGCGTGCTCACAACAGGCCTGTTGTGTGAGATACTAGTGGTGAACCAACTAGCAAGAGAAGAAGTTTGGGCTTGTGGTTGGCCTTGTGGCCGACCTCCCTAGCTGGCGGAGCAGCTGCAGAGGCAGCCGAGGCCGAGCTGGCTGTGAGGAGATGGGGAAGTAGATGGGCTCTGGCCAGGGCCCATCCCTCCCCCTTCCCTCAATGCCGAGTTGTGCAGGGAGCTCTTTTGCTCAGAGGATGTTAGGACACAAGTGGTGCCTCCACTGAACCACAGAGAGGAACAGCTACCAGGGTTGCTGAAATAGGGACTGTTAGATGCTGTGAGAGCTTGCTGCACTTCTGGAGGATTTTCTGTGCCCCGGCTTCTTTCACTGGAGCTCATCTCTCTCCCGTCCGCATCTTCCCACTCCCTGCAGTCCTTTCACTTCATTTTTGCGCCTTGTCT
Organism: Eurypyga helias; assembly: GCF_000690775.1. Classification (NCBI taxonomy): domain Eukaryota; kingdom Metazoa; phylum Chordata; class Aves; order Eurypygiformes; family Eurypygidae; genus Eurypyga; species Eurypyga helias. The sequence continues at coordinate 42,002 of NW_010274101.1, forward strand.
GTTCTATCTTCAGCTCTCCTGGCTCATTTCTCCTTACGTCTTTCTCCATCAGTCCCTTGTTTCTTTTAGTTCCACACACCCCACTTTCTCTAAACCCTGTTAAGAAAAAATCAAGACTGGACATCCTCTGAAGTCTTTTGTATCACACGCTTTGCCGGTTGTGTTACTGCCTTTCCTCCATCATTCTTTGTTCTGGCTGTGAGAGCTCCAGGCAGGGCCTGGCTGCAGCTCTGTGTGCACAGAGCCTAGTAAGACCGACGGCGCTCCATTCTCAGTAGTCTTTAGGCACTGTCAGTAGAATTAATAGTAATTTGAGTGGATGCAATTGCCAGTGTGGCCACAGACTTACAATGCAACTGTGGGAAAGTAAGACTCCTGGTGTCTCTGATCTCTATCTGTAAAATAATACTTTCCTTCTAGCCTTTAAGTAAGAATACATGGTTAAAACTAAATTGGATTTTTAAATCTCTTTCACCATGAATAATCTTCTGTGTGATTAGCAAGACGAGTTAGGTATGCAGTCGTTTTTAAATGGTAAATTTTAGGCTTACCTGTCTGCTTCTCAGGTGTTACATGGTTCTGCTGTGTGATGTACTGATTTGCAACTCATGCGTACACACGTTTACACACACACACTCACATTTCAGTTCCATTGCTGATCCTCCTTTGGAGGATCCCACTGGAAAACTGCAAGAAATAGGCATCTGGGAAAAGACTGTTTCAAGTTTTGTGTCCTCCCACCAAGTTGTATCTTTTGTACTTGCATGGCTAGGTAAAGAATAACAGGGGAGACACGTGTATATACGCATGTTCACATGGCTAGCAGATTTATAAACTGGGAACGAGGCAATGGTCAGAGCTTACTGCTGTTGCATGAGCCCACTCAGCAGTGTTACAGATGTGGAAAAGTGCAGTGAGAGTTGTGCAGTGTGTGCTCTAATCACACTTGCATAGCTCAAGGAATTATGGTACGTCTTGCTAATTAAGGATCACAAAGATATTTCAAGATCCTCTGATTAAAGGCAGCATTGAAATATAAAGCATTGCAACAGAACCGTGATAATTTGCACGGTTGACTGGGAGACCCTTTGTGGCTGAATTAATTTTGCAATTTAATAAGTTAGCATACAGCACAGCGAAGCTCATGCATCACAAATTGCAATTATTCAGTGTATTTTGACAACAGTATATCAATTTTAGTTATTTACTATGCTTAATGACTTCCCAGTAGTTGTTCAATAGCATATATTTTATGAAAATCAATGAAATCTCATCCATAGAGAGCTGAAAGGGGTCAGACATAAGGGGATGCTGGGCAGAGATGAAGGTAGGGGTCCCTTTATTCTCTCACCTGCACACCGGCTGCTTGCCACTGCTGTCTAACTCAGCCTACTCTCTTCTCAGAAGTGCCTGAAAAGCCCCTGAAACCAGCACTGTGTCTTGATTAGGGACTAGTTAAATGAGAGGTGGTTTTGTATGTATTGCACGGTGTGCAGACAAGTGTGACTCATACTATGCTATTGCTGATAATTGCTTGATAGTGGCCAAATAATAGATGCAAAGATGTTTTCTCTGTAAAGCAGGGTTTACAAGTTTGGAAGTAAAATCTTGGTAAAGTAAAGATCTTTGGTGTCTGACAGGAGGTAAATTTGCTCAAATGAGACAGATAAGGTTTCACATGACACAGCTTTCAAATATCAAATTATTTGTCGTACAGGTGTTAGTGTAGAAAACACTTGGTGCTAAGTACAAAAAAACACCCTACCACCTAGCAACCCAGCGAACAGGAAAATGACCTGAACGTTGTGATATGACTCTTGCTCATGCAGTTCCCCTTTCTTGGCCTGATGGATCTGAAATTCTCACTCTCAAGATTATCAGGAAACCATCTGGATTTCCTTTGAGCTCAGCACATGGGATTACATCCTTTTTTCTGTCCAGCAGTGCATCTCCCCCGTCCCGCTCACCAACAATGCTGGCAGTCCAGCATATTCCAGGCAACGCAGGCATATATGCTTTGCACGTGTGCTAAACCTAATAGTTTTGCTGTTTTCAGCGTGCTGGTGGTTGAGACTGTTTTCTCACTGCTTAACACTTCACTGGCATTTGACACTGAGGGCTTTGCTTATGGTGTGCGTCTCCCAGTACTGAGCAGGTGGCACAGGCTGTTTAACATGTCCTTGCTCACGTTGGATGAACATCTCTTTTTTTGTAAGGAATTCCCACCCTCTTCTGTTTTGACCAAAAGCCTGTGCTGGTGTGTTTCTCTTCCTTCCACCCAGAGGGAAGTCAGCGTTTCCCTCATCATTTGGCTCAGTCCGGCGGTTGCCTCGCGGCCATCACCTTGTCCTGAAGCCTGGTTATCCTGACTAAAACCAAGGCTCGTCCACAACCAAGTGTAAAACAGAAAATAAAGCATGCCTGTGCTAAAAAATTTCCAACTGCAGGCTTAGCTAGGCCCTAAACCAAGTTAGGTCCAGCATTAGCCAAGGTGCTAGGCAACTGTACATACTGACACAATCCATCCGTGTCGCTGTCTGTGGGCGTGCACCTCTTCCTCTAGCCAGGGACCATCCAACAGTCTGTCCCAGAGGTTTTGTGGCTGCTGAGCCTCCCCTGTAAAGGTGAGAGGACTGAATCAAGATCTGTAAGACTAGAACAACTCCAGACAAGGTATTCGGGTACAAGTATGTGTGCGCCAGACCTCGAGCGTGCTCCGCAGCTGAACCTCAGCCTCTTCTTGGGGGCACCGCAGAGCAGTTGGGATTTGCAAATTAAACTGAAGTCCAGCGTAGACTGGAACCTGCTGGCACGCTCACCTTTCTTGTTAGTACCACTGTTCGTATTTTGGGGTGTGTGAAGGGGAACAAGCTGGTATCTTGTTTTACTGTAGTGTGAGGAAAATCTATTTAAGTGCCTGAGGAAGGAACTGCTGGTTGCAGGTGTTCACGAGAGATGGGTTCCTCTTCGCCTCTGCGCTCCTGGAGGGGAATTCAGCAAAAAGGACCCACGTGTGGAGCATGGTCCCAGACTTCCCCAAAGCTATATAAACAGCAGAAACATGGGCGGGCCCCGGTGTGCTGCGGGTGTCCCCCGCCTTGTAAAAAAGAGGCTTAGTTGAGGCGCTCCATTTACGTATGATAACCTGTGAATTTTTTACCCTTTTCTTTCATACATAGTTTGTGCTGGACGTTCTTGGTTCACATGTAAGGATGCTCTCCATTCCTGATTCCTTTACTGAAAATTTCAAGATGATGAGTGGCAAATAACAATAGAATCATAGAATCATAGAATCATAGGATGGTTAGGGCTGGAAGGGACCTTAAAGATCATCTACTCCCAACCCCCCTGCCATGGGCAGGGACACCTTCCACTAGACCAGGTTGCTCAAAGCCTCATCCAGTCTGGCCTTGAACACTTCCAGGGATGGGGCATCCACAGCGTCTCTGGGCAACCTGTTCCAGTGCCTCCCCACCCTCTCCAGGAAGAACTTCTTCCTCATATCTAATCTAAACCTCCCTACTTTCAATTTAAACCCGTTATCCCTTGTCCTGTCACTACAGACCCTTGTAAAAAGTCCCCCCCAGCTTCCTTGTAGCCCCTTCAGGTAGTGGAAGGCTGCAATGAGGTCTTCTCGGAGCCTCCTCTTCTCCAGGCTGAACAAGCCCAATTCTTGCAGCCTTTCATCATAGGAGAAGTGCTCCAGCCCTCTGAGCATCTTCGTGGCCCTCACACGAAGGATACTGTGTGTGGATAACACAGTAGTCCAGCATGCTTATCACTAATAGTCTGCTGGCCTCTCGCCGGCTGTAATTTGCCCTCTTAAGCTCTGACCTGGTAAAACCCTTGAACACATTTAGAAGTCTATGAATAATTTCACTAAAAATATTTTTGGTTGCTTTCTTAAAATTAAACATGCCAGTAGTTCCCTGTGGAGATGGTGTGTTTGCTGCCATGCTTATGGGCACCACGTTGGGCATCACTCACAGAAATGCTTTCTCTCTGGTGAAATATGTCACCTTCTTTCTTGAGCTGAATGCTTCATTCCTCTCACTCACGGATCTAATACCATAGTAAATTAAATGTATTGATGAATCAGGACTGAAATCTACAGTGAATATGATTGCTTAAAAATAATTCCACCAGACGTAGTTGAGAGATGTCATTTTCTGTGGGCACATATGCTCTGTGTATGGGTATATAAAACAGCGTGTGGGAATGCGATGCTATTTAACTCATAAATGGAGAGCAAAATTTTATTGGTCACAGTAAATATTTGTTCAAGGAGAAGGAGAGAAGGTGAGAACAATCCATATGAAAAGAAAGCACGTTAGTACCCAGAACACTGAAAAATATTGTTCAAGGACAGTTTATCCTTGTGGAAAATATGACCCCCTGTAAAGCTGCTCAGTCTGTTTGCAGATCATTTCAAAATAGAGTCCTTGCATTTGCCATTTTAGTTTGTTTTGGCTGTTGGTGTCCAAACTACATTCCTAGCAAATTGCATGAAGTGCTTATTCCATTATTTCTATTGTTATGATTTTCAATAGAATGTGGTTATCTTGAGCTAGTATCATGCTTTAGTACATTAGCACTAAAATGCATTAATGCCCTTGCAAAGAGAATACAGGGCAGCTGACACTGGACTGGTACCTCGTCTTTGGAGATTCCTAAGCCAGAGGTTGCATTTAGCTTAAAATGAAGAAAGAATATTTGCATTTCTTCATAATCTGGTCTACTCTTGTGCAACCATGACCTGTGCCAGTTCATGTACGTTCTGCTCAAACTCTGTCCAGGCGCTAGGATTTGCTTGACTGGTCCTAACTGGTTTTTGGATGAGAGGTGTTTTAATCTGCTCTGAATTTATATTTTGCATGGCTTCGGTTTTCACATAACGAGCCAGCTTTATCTGTCATGTGCACAGTTCTGCTTTCTCCACGTCCCAGTTCATAACTCTGTTACATGCCTTTTGTCCATAGAAAATAAAGGGATCGGGGAACTGAAATTGAATTAGACCCAAAACGTGCTTGAGTTTCCTGTTTTTCTTGTATTAAAATACTTTTTCTATTGAGACCCAACATGCAGCAGTTTCCTAACCACAACCACAGAGGCTGCGAGGACACCCTGAGTTTTGCCAGACAGCACGGTGAAAGGGGCAGATCTGGAAGGAGGCCGGGGATGTGCCGCGCCGAGCAGCACGGGCAAGATGCCGTGCCGGCAGCTGCCCTGCCGCTGGTGGACAAACGAGTTATTTTTGTTCCTGGACACTGGCAATGACTAGGTTTGTGGTTCACCCCTTGTCCAAGTCAGATGTCATCTCTCCCTTTCATCCTCCTTCCCTGCCTTATTCCCCCTGCCCATTCTTTTCTCCCATCTCATCTTTTCTTCTATCCTACCCCACTTCTCCTCCTTTCACCCTGCCCTCATTTTTACTCCTTTTTTAGTCAAACAGACCTACTGAAATATAAAGCCTGACCTCTCCTAAAGAAGGCAGGGGATGTCTTTTTTCTTTTTTAAATTATGCACCTGCCTAGATGTTTTCACCACGTAATTGCTGTAGTCTCTATTGGAAACACAGATAGCCCCTTTAATACAACCACTAAAAGCCTTTTGATTTAAAAGGATGTCTTCAGTTTTACGGCCTCGCTCTGCTGCTGGTAGTATCTTTCTGCAAAGACTAAATGGAGAGACAAAAGAAAGCAGCGCAAGACCTGCCTCCAGCAATATTTCCACAGTCCCATAACTAGGGAGGGCTGCTCACGCTAAGGTCACTGCTGGGAGAGCTCATCACCGAGTGCAAAATACATTCAAAAGTTACTTTATTATAAGATTAACAGCTCTGTCATGAAAACCAGCAACATTCTCGGGCTTGTGGCAATCGATTCTGCTGCATTCCAACCCTGGATGTCCCTCTGACTCTGTGGAAACAGTCGTAAATTTGACCATGGTACTTGAAGACGAGCTAGTGCTGTTCGAATACAGTCCCTTCAAATCCACCCTCTCTCCCTCCTTTGTTCCAAGAAGGAGGTACTCTCTTACATCCCTTAGGGGTATCCTAAGGGATATTTTAGATATCTTGCTGTTTGTTTTGGATTAAGTGGCGCTGTTTAGGGAGTAATGTTCTCCTCAGTGTGAATGGGAGGAATGGAATTTGTAGTTCCTGTCTCAAGAAGAAAGATATTTTCACAAAAGATAAAGCAGCATTTTAATGCCTATGAAGGAAAGGGAGGCCTGCTACAAGATCTGAATTTTGGATACTTCCCAGTTTAAGGGAGCTGCCATTCGGACATTGATAAAACCCCCTATTCTTAATGGTAATAAGAGGAAAAAATAAAAACCCAACCCCCAAACATTATTATCTTAAATTGCAGTGATTTTATTTGCATTGACAAACTATTTAATAGAGATTAATTGGATCCTTAATTTAGACACTAATTTGATGATCTACCCAACAGTGAAATAAAGGCTGTTGACTATTTATCTATTATCTCATGTAGAAGACAAGCACAGTGTTACTGAAGTGATTTGCATTCTTTCTGAAGTCAAATATTAATCCACACATGTCTGTCCCAAGTTTCAGCCCGTCATTAAAGCTCTGTGATCTTCATCTTATACGAACATTTTGGTCTAAGCATTACTGCATAGTCAGATAAAACTTCACTACACAATTAGGCAAAACATCATTGCTCTGTTGAATAATCATTTTCTGAAGGCACTGAATGCAACCTTTAATTAATATTTCATCTGTGGCCACGTTTAGTAACTTGAATAAGCCCTAATAATATTGGTGTCTCCCAGCTTTCTTAGAGGTGCAGTTTTGAGGTTTTTTACTTGTTTGCAATTATGTCTAGAAGTAACTATTTTAGTTATAAACCTAACAAAACAAGGAGGAGTGTAATCTTCTAATGGCACACAGAAGTGGGCCCTGCACTGGATATTTTAATGCCCTGTCTCATTACTGTTGCAACATGTCTTCCTTTTGACATGGGCTATCACTTTCCTCCTTAAAAACCTCAGGATCACAGTTGGGTTTGAAGGCGGCACGTGTTGATGGGACCTGTTGTCATCGGGGCCTTTTCGACCAGCACTGGTTTTCCCCTGCTGTCAGATCTCCCCCCACCTATTCATTCCTCCTGCTTAAGGCCTGTTTGACACTGTTGTAATGACCCCCCTTGTGAGAGAGACAATTGGATTTGTAAGTTCCCGCATGGCTCCTGCTTTTTAATGTTTGCTCCTGAGTCAGCACTGTATGCATGGCTGACTGGAATAGAGTGAAAATTTGAATAACCTCTTCTCTTCCCTGGACTGTATTGCTGTTCAGTTCCAGAGAAGAAAAGCACCTCTGAAATGGTTCAGGAATCTCATACTTTCACATACAATTAAGTTGTAATATTCTGGATGCCTAATTTTTCCGTATATTTTGGTAACACCTGACCATTTTTGTTAGCATGAACCTGAGTTTCACCACAGCTTTATGGTTAAATGCAACGGGTGATGGATTTTTTTATCACGTAGCAGCACCCCAACAGACAGTACAGGCTCTGCTCCAAGTTGCACTTGGTCATAAAATATGTGGCAGCGTGAGGCTAAACTTGTATGCGGGTAGAACAATGATCTCATAGCTAGACGCTGGGGTAAAATTAGCTTTGGTCAAATTTACATTTTAGAGCAGGGTTGAATGCTTATCCCCTCTGTCCTAAGAAAAGGAAGGTTATTTTGGGGAATCTCTGGATTCCACAAATGCTTCTGGAGTTCAGAATCGACTGATTGCTTGCCTATAAACGGAGTAGGGGGGGTAATGTTTCTTCTGCTTCAGCCGGCCGCGATGGGTTCAGCTTTACCGTCTGAACTACGCGCAGGCTTGTATCCTTACATCATGTGTTGATGATTCCCTTTCTGCCGTATACTTTGGCAGGGAGTGATGCAATCTATCAGAAACTCCAAGCAATTATTTTCTTTTGGGCTGCATACCCTTGGTAATCCAGGTAGCAATTACCCAATCTGAATATTTGGCAAGTGGTTCTTAATTCCTGTGGAGAAAGCATATGCAAGCCTGGCTCTGACCTGATTAACTTCCTTAGTTCCCTGACTTTACCAAACAGTGCTCAACACCTAAGGGGAACTAGCCTGTTCCCAGGTACCTCTGTCCTGAACAACATCAGTAAAAGCTAATCATCCCTTCTGGATTTGGTGTTCCCTTTCATCTTGGGCTGGCTGCATCCCAGGTGGGTGCAGCTTCTGGCAACGTGCCCTACAACGTAGGTGTTATTCTCAGAACAAAAGTAGAGAGCTGCCAGATGTCCAGTGTCACCTGCCCTAAGGAAATTTTCCTTCCAAATCTCCGAGTGGATTGTTTCACCAGGTGACTGTGCTTGTTGTTGCGGTCGGCTGATGTGACCATGTGACAAAATGCACTGCTTGCTTCCGTGTTCAAGGGAAGTGGAATTTAACTTGCTCAGTTGTATTTTGCAGCTGCAAAGAAGGAAAAAAATAGAAGTAAGAGTACAGTACAGGATTCACCCGCATGTGTCTTATTTCCTGCGTTCTGGCAGCTCCCTCGGGGAGGAGGGCATGGCACCCCGACAGTGACTGTGGGCCAGATCCTCAGGAGTGAAAAGAGCTAAAGTATCAGGACCATTTTAATGCCTCGGTGACAAAGAACCTTGAATGCAGAAGGTTGTTCTGTGCTTAACAGACTTTTATTTTACGGTGTTCCCTTTTCCCACTTTTCAGAGGTGGCCTCAGGATTTTCTAACTGTTTTCCAGCTTTTTTGGACAAGCTTATCCCACACATCCTCGTGTGCTGGCAGACTTCAGAGAGACAGAACGCTAGCTTCCTGCACCATCACCTTCTCATTCAGGGCTCCAAACTTCTCTCACAAAAATATGTCTGATGTGACTAATATGAAGGGGTCCAGGATGGTTGAGTGTGTCCTTTTCCTCAGCCAGCGGCGTCTGTCTGATGTGTCCAGGAGCAGGACCGGTTGCTCTTGACTCAGCGAAAGGGGTAGCTCAGTTTTAGAGCTGACTTGTCATGGGTGGCCCTTGACAAGACTTGAACTTGTTCTCCCCGAGCTTAGTGGGGTGATTTGACTGCTCATCTCTAGCCAATAAATCTGGTAGTCAGAGGCACAGCAAAGAGACACAAGGAAGTTTCTTTTAATCTTCACACAACTTCATGGGTGAGGTCAAGTTCTTACCCTGTGATTCACCAGCGGATTTCGTTGGGATGAAGGGGTGAACATCAGTTCCCTCATGCTTCTTTGTCAGTTCCCACATATCAGCATTCCTCCCCATCATGGCATAAGGAAAATGGATGTGACTCACACTTCACGGGTTTCAGGTAAAGCAGAAATTGGAACATGAAAGATAGTGAAATTTATGACAGTGTTGTAAGTGATGGGTCACTTTTCTCTCTAAGGAATCTGCTTAACTCCCTCAGATTTTTCCAGGGGGAAAAAAACCCAAACCCAAAACAAAAAAGAGGAGAGCAGTGAGGAAAGGAAGAGGCACTCCCATTTTTTGTGGTGTTACTACACAGAGCTGAGCTGGCAGGTTAGTGAGATCTGCAGGGAGACTGTGGTTAGGGCTGGTGGTCGACCGGGTG
>NW_010274101.1:51626-56614 GCF_000690775.1 Eurypyga helias
GGGATTCAGGCCAATGGTGTTACACCGTCAGCTCTGAGGGGTCACCAGTTGCACAGATTGCCAACAGGAGAGGAAAATGCAGCAGTTTTTGATACCTAGAAAGGATGAGCCTTAGTGACAGTCTAGCTGTTCGGTCCACTGCCATGCCCATCCCTGGAAAATGGAAGTGTCAGCACGCCTGTCTGCAGTCTTCTCAGCCTGTAACAGCCTGGTTGCTGTCAAATGTAACAGAATGTAAATACTGTGGGGTTGTACTGTTGTTTTGTTTTGTTATACTATAAATTCCCTCAGTTCCTTTCTTCCTTCTCTTTAGCAACAGGCTGTGGGTCATTAGTATCAATAACACAGATCTCTCTCATGCCACACCTAAACTAAATTGTCAATAGGAGTTGTGGAAGATTCACACATCATTCCAGCAACTGTAATATCTGTTGGGAAATGCAAAAACACCAGGTGCATAGCTGCTGGTTAGAGTTTCCATTTACTTTACCTGGGGCTTTTCTGTAACATGCAGCAATGTACGTCACACGCAGAAAAAAAAGTAGGTGGAAGGTTCTTTCCAAACCACATTGACCGAAAGAATGTACGTGTCAGGTAAGCTGTATGCTGACGTGCTCACACGTTCTGCAGTGGAAAGGGTTACCTTGTCAAGGAAATCTTCCTGGTGCAGGTGTGCATCCTAGCAGATTCATTCAGAGACAGAGAGATGGGAACAAGCCCTCCCCCATCTGACATGTACAAACAGCATTTTACCCGTTTGTCTCCTAGGACATTTGCTAGCTGTCTCGTTAATCTTTTACTCAAAGTCAGACATATGTATTGATGGAAAAACAAACCATAGACCACAGACCCCCTGCCTCGCATTCCTTGCTTCCTCAGAATAACACTCGTCATAGAACCGTGCAGAGAGCGCTGCTATTTCAGTGGGTTTGTATCTGTGTTTCCTCCTTGCACTTCTAAAGCACCTTTTCCATGCTGTACTCATGAGCTCTTCTTCCTACTTACCATTTGTACTGTTGAGGAACTACCTACCCCCTCCCGTCCATCACATACATCCCCTTCCTCATTTCCATTTAGCATATACATGATGCCTGCTGTATCTCTGAAGTTAAGGTGTCTGAGAAACTGGGGCTGGAATTTCTTCCTTTTAGTACCAAGTCACAGGGTGCCCTGTGCACCTCTCACTGACCTTCTGGAGGCTTTGTGAGCACCATTAATTTGACTTGCTTTTAACAGACCCATATCAAGGGCAACAACAATTCAGGGCCCAGTCCTCAGCTGGGAGAACTGTTTTTAGCTTTATTAGGGAATAAGAAACTTGTGAGCCAGAGCCAGTAGCAGAGCATAGAAAGGGAAGTAATTTCAGGAACAGAAATATCTGTAAAGGTTAATCTCCAGTTATCTTGCCTCTGACTTCATCATCATCTGGTCGCAACAGACTTTGTGAGCTAAACAGAGCCAGGTTAGCTCAGTACTTAAATAAAAGAGCCTGGAGGTATTGTCTTGGTGGTGTTAAATAGTGATCTCCTATCTTACCCAAGCAAGCAGATTCTTTTGCATCTTGCATCACTGCATTATCTGAGCCTTTTTTGCATGTCTGCCTTCAAGCCTGCCGGGCTGATTGGTTGGGATTATTGCCTGAGGTTTTCCAACACTAATTTTATTTTTAATAATATTTATTTTCTCCAACAAAGCTCTGCATGCTCACATGCTGCATCTCATTTTAAGTGAGGTCAGAATTTCTTTAAATAGTAATTATTTGAAAGGGGAGAATACCCTCCAAGTCCTGTAAGAATATTGTTTATAAATATTTGTGCTTTGCATCTCTCTAAATGAAAATTACCAAAGCAGAACAAGGATTTATTTTCAGTTCTCTTTAATCTCAAAGTTATGCTTTGTACTGTATGGCATGGGATTGGATCCAGCCTGAATTCATATCTCACTCAAATCCACATTTGTACATTGTTCAGGGTGTTTGGTCAGGAAGTTTTAGCCTGCCTGTTTCAAATAATTCATACTTCTAGTGCGCAGTCTCAGTAATATCCTCAGGAACTCTTGCAGGCTTTATAAGCACTTCTTCAGGTGAGAATGTATTCTTCAGTTTGAATTTAGGATTGATGCAGTGATAGTGCCTCTCCCTCTCCCTCTCTGTCTCTTCCTAAATAGTTTTTTTCAGTTTCCAGATTCCCTTGGCAAAAAATGCCTCAAAGAACTTTGTGCTGTGCCTAGGACAAGGGGTTGGGATCATAGCTTGTTCTGTAAAACAGATCACTGCTTAAGAGTTAACATAAGAAACGAGTCAGATGAGCTACTGATTTTTCTCCAAGAGGTAGTCAAAGGTTTGTCATAGCTAGTTTGGTTGACACCCGGGGAAAGAGGAACTCTCTGTTCTGGAAGCCAGTGTTGGTGATAATGGTATGACCTTTGCCGCATTGTCTTGCCGGATCCTTCAACACTGGAATAAAAGCATGTGCTTCCAGTAGGGTCCTGTAATGCAGTTGTCAGTCCAGCTCAGTCCTTAGTCTCACTATGGAGGTCGGTCACAAAGCTACAGCCTTCTGTGATGGTATCCGTACTAGGGGACTAGTGGGAAACAGCCTTTGTGTAGTGCATCGGGCACACAAACAGTTGAATTGTGAATTTGCTATTATTTATGGATTTTAGTCCTTAATAACCTGGGCCAGGTTTGAGTTTGTAAACCCATCCTGGAAAGGGCATTGGTCCATCTCTAACCCTGGGTTCACTGAAGACACTGAAGTTCAACAACGTAGGTCAAAGTGAAAATTACATTCAATATGGTTTTTTGTACAGGCTGATTTGTTGGCTGGAAAGCAGCAAAGCTAGAGAGGAGGCTGAAAAGCTAGTGAAAGTGCTGTAGCAACTCACTGTAAACTTCTTAATCCCTGGCAGAGAGACTGCATCCAACTGCTGTTACTTCTACTGCTGTTACTTAGATCGATGGTGAATCCTTCTGGGAGCAGCAGCATCGTTTTGTTCTGAAGTGTATCCCTGCTTTGTCCGTGGCTGTGCCTCCTGGGCTCAGAGGTACTGCAGTGGTACAGATGGATCCTCTCCACCTCCACAAGTGACCTGAGGTGGCCAGGTCTGGCTGCTGCTCCTTGAGTGAGCCATGGGAGCAACCCCCATGCATTCTTCCCTGTACCCTTCTTACAGAGGTACCGGAACGCGATAGAGAAGAAATGCCAGTGCGTCTGCCAGCCTGTCCTGCCTGGCTGGGCTTCATTCCTCTTCTCTTAATTTCATCCTGTAATTAATTCAGGGAGCAGTAATGCGAAACTTCGCATCCTAGATGGTTTCTTGCCCTCTTACTAGGCCTCCACACTGTTGCCGGGGTCAGCATCCTTCAGATACCCACAGCTACAGCCTGCAGTGATCTCCTGCCTCCCCCTTCCCTTCCCCAGCAGCTTGCTGTCCTTCAGCCAGGTTATACATATTTTTTCAATCCCAGTTGTTCATGGTCTCTGAGCACAGGGCTTAGCGGAAAGCTACGCTGGCAGCCCTGCGAGACACCCCAAAGGCAATCGGGCCGTGGCTCAGCCTCTTTTCACACCTCTCCGCAGATGGAGGCCGTGGACCCTGCTCCCCTCCCCACCATCCCCGCAGGCCCTCTGCCCGCCTTTGGCCTCCATTGTCAGAACAACTTTGGCAACTGCTGCTGCTGGATTGCATCACCGTCCGTGTCTCCCAGGTGGCTGCAGCTTCAGAACTCGCCTGTCGGCCTGTCTGGCTGGTGTTAGGTTTGTGTGTCGCCTCTCTATCTGGGGTTCCGACTTCTGGGCTGCTTTTGCAGTTTGAATTACGGTTTGGGCATGGCAGCGTTGGGATGTGGGTGCTGCGTCAGCAAACATAAATCCCGAGGTTGGACCGCGTTTTTATGGCATTGCAGGAAATGGAGGTTCGATGTGCCGGAGAACTGCGGCAATGGGTGACGCGGGAGCACTGCGTGCCTCGGAAACCGCGCGGGGGAAGGGAGCAGCGTCGCTAGCTGGCACCTCCAGGAGATGGCCAGCTTCCCCTCCTCTGATTTATATGGGATTTATGGTGGGGTGTGGCCAAGTAGGGTCGGTGGGAAGCAGGCACATACGGTGACACGGGATTAGCGAGGAGCAGACAGACGGCAGCGCAGGACCGGGCAGGGGAGCCCGCACGTGGGACGGCTCAGCCGCAGAGGCAGCTGGCATTGGAGCGCTGATAAGGAGGAGAAACAGATGGCCGCACAAGCCCTTACACACGCCTTCCTGGTAGGCCTGCTGGAGGCTGGTCCACATCCCTTATTCCCCAAACAAAAATAAATCTTTTCCCTTCCCTTGTTTGAAGAATTCATGTGGCTCATTAAAGTTTACTGCCATAAACACGTTCTTGCAGTCTTTGCCCAGGTACATCCCTGCCACTTGTGGATGACACGGGATCAGTCCCATTTGGGCCCCCACTGTGCTGTTGTGACACGGTTACAGAGCCTCACCGCTGCACATCTGCAGCGGGAAAAGAAACTGGGGAAAAAGGACAGAAGAAGGAGAAATACATACAGCGTAAGATCCCCCAAAACAGTTACAGCACTGGCCTTGATACCAGGCAAGCGTATAGGAATTCATAGGTGTGTGAAAGTTAACAGACTGCTGGGCGAAATTCGCTTGCAGAGGTGTTCTGTATCGCCGAGGCACGAGCAGCGCAATGTGATGTGGCAGTTGCTGTGGAAACCCTTTGGCTATTGGGCTGAGAGCAGAACACAGCGCAGAAGGTAAGCGGAGCTTAGGTAGTGCCTAGGTGTAGGAGGCAAAGCTCCAGCCTTCAACATCCCCTCTCTGCTGCAGTTCGTTGCTCGCAGGCTCGTGTTATGCAGCTCTGTCTATTCTCTCTTACTACATAGCCACCACGGGGATGAGGTTTGGAAAAAGCACAGAATGTTTCTAGTAGTGCAGATGTTTTCAATGAATTCACCCTTCAGAACTGAAAGCGAAGGAGGCCTG
>NW_010274101.1:56631-87964 GCF_000690775.1 Eurypyga helias
TCGGTTCATCCATATGCAGACCCAACGTGAGCCTGGGAGACACTGAGTGCCCCCCTGTGAAGTGACAAGTGCCCTCAGTCTTCGCTGAAGTTGTGCTGAAGGCAGCGGGGACGTCTGCGTGGCAGTTGCAGCAGTGACTGCTTTTTGGCTCGGTAAATTGGCCTTTGTGGCTGCGCTCCGGCTTCTACAGTACGCACGCTTCAGTATCTCTTTAGAGGCTTGTCTGATGAAAAGGGAAAACATTCAGCATCTTGCCAGATCAGGGCCTGGATTTTGAAATATTTTTGTAGGTTAAAATGAGAATGCATATGCATGGGCTTGTTTTCAGGCGAGCTGAGCACTTTTTTCTTGCAGAATTGGGTGCAAGTTTTAGATGTTCAGAAATCAGGCTCAGAACTCTTTTTTTTTTTCCCCTGATACTATCCTTATCACCCTTGCCTCCGTCTCCTCTGCTGTTATATTGTATTTTAGCTGTGAAACTGTATTATTTAAACCATTTGTGATACCGTTTATTTGGGAAATGGTATAAAATCTGCTCATCTATCCAATTTAGGGGTTTACGCTGCTACTCGGCAGAGTAAACCCCTGAGTGACTTCCACGTAGAATCAATCAACGATAGTGAAATCAAGTGGAAAGGCTGTGAATGTCACTCAGAATGAGGCACCCTTTCTTCCACCCAGGCTCTGACTCAACCAGTGACCTGGAATCTGTCCCTTTTCAGTACCTGCGAAATCTTTGGGTGCAAATTTACCCTCCAGCATCTTCCAAAAGAAGCCCCAGGTCCCAGTCTCCATAGTTTTCACATCTTAGGGAACTGGTAGAGATGGAAAATTTGTGTGAGGACCCTTGCCTCTGTAGTATCTCAAATGCTAACCTAATTCTAGAGAGCACCATCGGCTGTAATCTTACGTGAATGGGCTTTCTAGTGTTACAGTATTCCTGCAAATATTTAAAAAGGTGCCAATGTATATACAGAGAAGTAGGTATGGTTATAGGTCCACCTATGTGTACTTTTGATGCCCTCCCTCCTTATCCCCACATCTGTTTCCAAGAATGTCATACCTGGAAAGAATCATTTCAAATTAATTCAATTTGTTTCAAAGCAGCCTAAGCTTCATCCCTCGCAAGGGCCACTCAATCATATTACTGCTCCCGTGAAACTCCTAATGGGACACAAAACAAGTAAAAGTAGATTCAGGTGATCTCACACATTAAACACACTAATTAAATCTGGCAGCAAAATGACTTTGTGAATTTCCTTTAATCCTGTTTTTAAATTAGGCCATATGTATTTTGGCTCCAGGTTTCACGTGCTCTATTTTCTATGAACTTCCCTTTAACCGTGTCCTGTGGGCAACGTACATCCAATTGTTTGAAAATTAGTCTTAGGTGATAACTCTGGATAATTAAATATGAAGTGTCTAATTCTGCTTTCAAATCTACCCGTTCCTTTGAAAAGCCTAGTGAGTATCTCATATGGGAGGGTCAAAGCTGTACTGATCTGTCACTACTAAAACCCAAATGTTACGAATCTCTGTGCTTTATGAGAAACTTTCCCTGCAGGAAAACTAGATTTAAGACAGTGGAGATGCTTGCTTTAAATCAGTAGTGCTTTTCACATTACCACTTTATAACCTTACCTGTGGGGGAATATGAGCTTATTTATATCATTCTGCAGTGCCGTGCTGACTAACGGGCTGCTTCTTGAAGTCCTCTTCTGTATAGACTTGGTATTTAACCCACCCTGTAAAAGCTGGGCTTGCAGTTCAAGGAGCTCTGTGGTGTTAGCCACGACGTTCGTGGTCGGTATCTACTCGGATAATTAGCCATGATGGGTGCGCCCCCCTGTTGAGCACTTTTAACTTCACAAAGCCCAAGCTTCAGGTGGCATCCAGGTGGTACCCAATTAGACTCTTTTTTAGGGGATGGGAGCAAATTCTGTTACTTCTGGGACCTAGGGTAGTGGTGACACTTTGATCTGCCATGTTTCTGGTGGTACTCCATGGTTTTAAACTATTTTAGTATTGTATCCTAACAGTTTTAGTTTGTTCTCAGGTTGTTAGGATGTTTTGTGGTCTGTACTTTAGTTTGTGTGTCTGTGTGTGTCTTATGGTAAAAATGTTCAGGGGCCAATCTGGCCAGAACATCTATTTGTGTGATCTCGGGGGACTGGACCTGGTGACCCAGGTGGTCCTGCTGCATTTCATTGTACGCTGAGCTCTTCTGATGGCACCAGTGGCACGGAATATGCAATAAATAATACAAGTCTATAGCAGCACTGCTTTCACATAATAGATATGGCAGCAAAATTCTTTCCTGGAGCAGCTTTCCAGAGCATCTGAGCCAACCATTCAGCTGGTGTAATCTGTTACAGCTTTGTCAAATTGCACAGGACTCCATCCGTTGACGGCAGCAGCGGATTTGGCCACCCTTGTTCCATGAGCAATTAGCGGATGGGAAATTTACCTAGACATGCCTGCAGCCACGCAGCAGCACGCAGCCAGAGCACGTACCAGGACTCATCGGGGCTCCTCTTTCGCTGGGATGACAATCTGGTCTCTTAGGGTGAGTTTGTGTCAGTGCAGCCGTGCGCTCAGTGACCCTTGCGCTGGGCAGTGGCTTCCGAGAGCAAGGAAAAGCTGCCAGGGATACGTGTGTTTGTGGGTATGCACACGTGCGCGTAGCACTGAGAAAATAAGTGGTACTGTTGAATAAACGTCCTATCTGCAGAGGTGTGAGGTAGTCACATTACTCAGGAGTGTGTCGAAATGATTGATGCTAAAAATGTTATACCGCTGCACTCCACACAGAGCACATAAAGAAAAGCCAAGGCAGGGCATATTAAATTTTATTGAGAGTGGGTTTTGCAACTCTTTAAGAGGCCATGTGCCATGCTTCCTTTTTTAGGATCCAACTGCCAAAATTAAAACCAGTAAATCTTTCTAAAAATAACCTGAGAAAAACTTTCCCCTATGTGAAAATGCAGCATGTTAATGTCCTCATGTGCCTTGATTTTCCAGAATTGGGAAAAAAAAAAAAAAAGGCCTTGCTGTAAAGAGCAATATATTCCCTTTGCAGGATACCAAACTCTGCGTATCACCTCTTCACCTTGTTGCCGATGGCATGAGACTGGATGTGACTTAATTCTGGGGTGACGGCAGTAATATCTGTAGGGATGGGAGGAGGCTCTCCACTAATGGAGACAGAAGATCCTGACTGTCTTCAAGGCCAGGCTGGACGAGGCTTTGAGCAACCTGGTCTAGTGGAAGGTGTCCCTGCCCATGGCAGGGGGGTTGGAACTAGATGAACTTTAATGTCCCTTCCAACCCAAACCATTCTGTAAGTCTATGACTGCAACAAGCTGCCTGAAGAAGGGAGCAGGATTTGGATCGCTACATCTGGGGAAGAGGGAGTTGTGGGAAGGTGAAGGATTTAAAAGTCAATCAGATACAAATGTGTTGCATGGATTTTAAGGAGGAATGTGTGCTTTGTGGGCATGGCTGTACGCGTACCCACTGTTTGCATTCAGTGAGCAAAGACACATGTGAAAGGTGTTTGCATAACACGAATGGGAAGTAGGAAGGGTCGTTCTTTCTCACAGTCATGCTCTTTCTGTTTATATACATATAATTTACATTTATTGCAAAATATTATGTACTTAGACTGTGGCATATGTTAGACTTGGTATTTCACTATTGTGTGTTGAATTTTGTTGCGGGAGATGAGAGAGGCAGTAAAAATAAGTAGGATCCTAGGAAGGTGATAATTTCCAGTTAAAAGGGAATATAGTTTGCGTAAGCAACAAGGAAAGAGATTGTCTTAGAGATTTTGGAGAATTTCCTCTCTGCGGACTTGGAGGCAGAAACAGAAGTGCTATTCAGATCTTTTAAGACTATATCTTTGTGTCTTCCTCTGCACCTTGAAAGTGTCCTGCCCAATTTGTGCAACTGCGGTTCAAACGGAGTAGTCACCACCCTGTGCAATTGTGTCTGTTCGGTGGGATCTAGTAGGTGGTGAACGTGGGGGGAAGCTGCTTTGCCACGGCTGGCTAGAACCAAACTGAAACCGTGGCTGGAAAAGGCAGCCCTGTGTGAACTCAGATAGATTTCCCATTTTTTAAAATCTCTAAGTTTTTGAGACTCTCTCCTGATAAAATGGTGGGATACGTACTGAAAGTGCAGGCCAGAAGCTTAATGCTTTCTGAAAGAGGTAGTGAGTGAAGACTGCAGTGGACACCAGAACAGCCTTTCCTTCCCTCAGCCCGCTCTGCCCAAATGAGCACTTTCTCTGCAACCACTGGCAGTAATAAATAATCTTCATCTAAAACATCTTTTGTTAGAACCTTTTTTGTATTGGCAGACAATGCATAACAAGCCGGTGCTCTACTAAGTTTTGTACTGCTAAAACACCCAGTCGAGCCAAACACAGAAAATCACTTTTTCAAAATGCGGCGTTCTGAAATGCTTTCCTGCCGCCCTAAAATCAGTGTACAGGAGATGTTGAAAACACAGTGCAAGATGTAGATACCATGTGTTTGCTTTTTAAGACTGGGGTAATGCCTAGGAAAATCTTTGCTTTCGAAACATGCTTTAGACTCCAGCGGAGCAAGTGTGGCCGGCCGGGTTTGCAGTGGCGGTCGGTGGGATCCCCAGCTAACCTCACCGTCTCTGTCTGGCGTCAGCGGGACATTGGCCCTGGACTGCGCTAGGAGGTACAGCCAGGCCCCCACCGGGGCTTCTCGGGGATCTCTTTTTGTTCATCTGAGCCACTTCTGCCCATTTCAAAAACTGTGGCCAATTAGCTGTAAAAACAGATGTGCCTGTGATATTCCTCTTCCTCTAAAGGTTACAGCCCAGATCGCTCTTGGTGCTTGCATGGCAGAGAGGCTGGAGGCGGGGGAGAGGGGAAGGAGCAAGAAACCTTTGCTGATGTGTTCGCACAGCTACTGAGGCACAAACATGGGGCCTTGGGGGGAATCGGGCTGGTTTTCAGTAGCAGCACAGCATGGAGGATAGGGGCAAGGCTGGGGAACAGCGGGGTGCTCTTTTCTTCCCCAAGTCTCTGTGCCCTTTGCCCCAGGGAAGCCAGGGACACAACCAGCAATGCTCTTCCTTCGTTTTCACTTCGGCCGCTCCCTCGGGAGCTGGCAGGGTGGGGATTAACTTAAGCCTAGCGAAGCAAGTCACGCCGGTTCTCCTCAAGCAGAGGATGTCCGCTGGCCGGGTCCTTGGACACACACTGGGAAGGGGGCTCGGTGTGCTGGCTGTAGAGGGTGATGAGCACCTCCGAGGTGAGGTTAGCCATCGACCTCGGGTGGGCTGGGGGCAGGAAGAGGGCAGCCCTGAAGTGCTCCCTGCACTTCCTTCACAGACTGCGAGCCCCTCTGCTCCGGCTGCCGCACCATGTGAGAACGGGACATGTGGCTCGCACTTGGGGGGTCTTTCAGACGCTCCTCAGGGGTGCTCCCACTGGCCCCCTGACCGGTTCAGCTGGCTCCTCGGGATAGCTGGGCTCTGGTGCCTTGGAGCCGACTGCCAATTCCTCCCCTGTCACCACCTCTTTACTCTGTGTGTGGCATCAGAGCAGCCAGCAGGATGTAACTAGAGACCCGGACTATTTAGGGCTGTCGTTGCTGCTGGCCAACATGTACAGCAGGTTGACTCATGAAGGAGAAGGGATTCTTTTTTTAAATGTAGTTTTTCAGGCTCAAGCTTTTGCACCGCAGTGGACAGGGAGTGCGGCTTAACTAGAACAGCTGCTTTAAGAGAAAGTTTCTTCGGTTCGTTTTACAGCAGGGGCAAAAAAGATCATCCTCTTACATGAAATATGATGGGAAGGCCAAAATCCTCCTGCCAGGGCTGGTGGGACGAGGCAGCGGTGTGAGTGAGGAGAGTCGGGCCTCGGGCACTTCCACGCTGCGAGGGCTGGTGGAGCTTTGGATCCCCTCCTGACTGCAGATCTTCACAGCAGCATTCCTTGTGTGACAAGCCTTTTTCACATTTCCCCATTCAGCTGATTGTGGGTGCTGCGCTATTTTAAACCCACATGGAAGTATGTTTTTAGGACCATCTGCTACCGGCCCTAACCCAGATGATACAGTTAGAGCCTGCCCACAGCATCCTCCCCTCCTTCAGACAGTTCCAGGAACAAGCGGTGAGTCAGTCCCGCAGCTGAACTCATATTTAGCTAACCCTGATATCCTGCCTATCGGAGAGAAATGCACAACGGCCTTCCCAGGTGCAAAGCCCCGTCGTTTCCATTAGTTAGAGGATGCTTGGAATTTTTAAAAAACCCCACCACTGAAGCAAATGTCACATTATGTGTCGACTCCTCTCGTTCTGCAGGGTGAGGAGGGAAGAGCCGTTCGTTGCCACAGCACATCTTGCCCCTCTTGCTTTTGCTTCAGGGCTGAAGGGCAGATTCTGCTCTTGGCTGACCAGCGGGCTCGTCGGCCTCCCCGTGCCATTAGCTGCGGCTGTGCTAGCAGCTCTCCCTCCTGCCGAAACATCTTTGCACAGCCCGAGCATGGTTAATTTTTCCTTCGGGCGCTGGGGGTGAGCGTAGGCGTCTCCTGGAGCCGTCTGAAGGTTAGTGTCACCCGTCAGGGTCCCTGCCTTCTCTCATTGAGCAAATGTTGTTAAACACACGTCTGTGGCTCTGGATTAGGCTCTTTTTCCTCCACCTTAGGAGCTTCCTGAGCCTGAAATAAGGTTTCAGCCGATGGATCACCTGAAATACCCTCCCAGAGAGCTGCGTGACTAAGAATGGGTGTTTATAAGCCATTACTCGGTGTATTTTAAACTCCTTCTCTTTGATCCCTGCATGATCCAGCAGCCACTTTCTGGCCGTTTGGCAAAACCGGCAAAACGTGCCCTGCTCTGTCATCACATTTCTCCTCGATCTACTTAGTACGCCTCACCATTTGCCACCCAGCAGGTTAATGACCCGTAATTACCTTCTTCATATAATGAGGAAAGCTCAATATCGCCACAGCGGTTACGCTAGCATCCAGCCTGGGCACAGCCTTCCAATGTTAAACGATACCTGAGGCCCTGTCCCGCTTCCATTGAAGCAGCAGTAAATCCCCCATAGCCTCCGCACAGCCGCTGACTTCCCAGTTCTGTGGCACGGGGAAAAAAAATCCCCTCCCTGACGCTGCTGGCAGCATTACCTGCAAAATGAGTATGAAACCTGAATGTTGTTTTATTTAGGCTACGCGGTAAGGATTTGTGTGCTTCCATGTGTGCACAGATCACGCCTGGCTCGGAGGAGCTTTCGCTAGTATCCTGTTTTGATCAATGCTGATTTAAATAAGCATCATGAACCTGATTATTTAGCGCTGCTCACATGACACTGAATTTGCTACGGTACCCTTGAGACAGGCAGGCTTTATCCTGCTCAACAGAAACATCCGCAGCTGTACCACACTCTGCTTTGGGCTCCTTGGAGTTACTTCATCGTCGCCTGACAGCTGTGTCCCCTGACCATTATCTGGTGGCCGCATACTTCAATAGCGGACTGTATGTACTGTATGCACTAGACTACAGTGTGACCTGACAGCTCGGCTTCCTCTCCCAGAGTATATCTTCTGCTACTCTTTAGCATCCTACAGTTTATCTGTGGTCAGCTTTCTTACCCATTTCCTGCCAGCTGCTACTGGTCTTTTAGTCAGCTTCGCCAGGCATACAGCAATGGTGAGCTTTCTGAGCCTTCCCATGTGTGATTTCTTGGATGTCGGCTTTGTGAAGGCTGCTCTGCAGTTTTATACACAGGATTTCTTCGTATGTAGTGGCACGGCAATTACTGTCACTCAAAGAAATAAGCCTCCTGTTTATGACATGGTATTAATTTTACCTCAGTTCTTGCATTGTTGCAGTGTTATGGTTGAGACTTGACGAGTACAGAATTGTTTCTAGCAACAATTACAACTCATTGCCTCAGCACAAGAATCCCGGCATATGGGGTCCTTCTTCCCTCCTTTTCCGAGTTGTCCCACAGAGATGGTAAAGCAGCTGAGGGCACAAGTCCCTGCGCTGCATCCAGAATTTGGTATTTTACAGCATGATCATTCCTCTGCCTAAGCCTTTGGGAAAATCACTACTTCTCCAAGCTGTGCCGAGCTACGGCACTGAAGTGTGGTTCAGGTGCTGAGCTCAGTTTGGAGGCGTTCCCGTTCCTGTGGCAGAGTGCAGAAACTGCAGAGGGTCAGTTATCCTTGGATGTGTCCCTTGCTCCTGTCAGGACAGGCTTTAGGTTTACTGTTGGGACTATTTTGGGAAGCGCCCACTCTGGGTGTATTTGGAGTTCAGGGCTGTTAACTGGGGGTTTTCTCTCTGCCCTGACTTCCCCTGGGTGGGATCTCCCTTCCTGGGAGCGTCCCAGCCAGCCCCAAATGAGGTGAGTGTTCAGTGGGGCAGAAATCACCTCCCCAGATTCTAGGCCTCCAGCCTACTGAAAAAAATGTCTTAGAAACAGTGAAAGGAGAAGAGCTCAAAGCCTTGCCCAAAGAGTTTCCTTTTTTATTTTCTTTTTTTTTTTTAAAGAAAAAAGAAATCACTTTAAACCTGTACGAGGTTTGTGAGTCAGCATGTGATAGATCCTTATACTGGGGTGTGGGGCAGCGCCCAAGTCCCTGTGACTTCTTGTGTGCTCTTTGTGAAGTCTCAACACGTACCATCGGTAGCTGCGTCCTGTGTGATTTAGCAGAGGGAAGGCATGGATAAGAGCATGGGTAAGGCCGTGACCACGTCCCGTTCAGCCATGCGGGCTAAGGGCATGCCTGCAAACAGGAGTGCTTAGGATAAGGCTGAGGCAGACCATGTGGAAAATCATGGGGAAGAAGAAATTACGTCACACAGCAGAGTTCACTGTTGAGCTTCTGAGGGACTGAATGTTCATGGCACAGTTTCTCAAGTGAGAAGCAAAGCAGAGATGTGTTCCGGCCATCCACAGGGATTGCTTCATTCCTTTCTCATTCAGCATTCAGACTGAAACCTAATGATGAAGGCTGGGGATGCGGGTTTTGCTCTTGTTCTGGAACACCTTTTGGAGGAGCCTGTTGGTCTTAGCAGTGTGTTGAGGATGCCTGGAGAGGTTTGTCTTGCTATCCTAGAGCCAGCATGTGTGAACACTCTGTGTTCAACGTTTAGCATTGTTGCCTGCTTCTCTCGTGGTCACTGGAGTAGCTATACGTAGGAAAAATCCAGTCCAACTGGGCACCACGGAATGCTAAGGTGGAAATGACTTGTTAGGTCTTTCTGTGCCTGCTGTGGGGCTCCTGCCGTGTATTGAGAGAGTTGCAGATTTTAATACATTGATAAATTTGGCTTATTAAAACTTGAGTTCCAGTCAATCCGCTTGACCCAATGGTGCAGATCTGCCAGTATAACTATTTGTGTCTCCATTACTTACCACTCCTGCAATTTTTTTAAATTCAGATCTATCTTTCAATAGCAACATTTTTTCTAGATAATTGCTAAGGATAGTGAGCAGCACTGGGTTAAGAAGAGGTTTCTGTGGGATCCCATTATCCATCTTCTGAAGATGGGGATGATTCAGTTAGGATTGCCTTTTTGAGTGCTATTGGCTCACCAGCTTTTAATCGATTTAATATGAAGTACATTCATTCTGGATAGTGCTAATTATTTTAATCAGAATGCCGTGTGGGACTGCGTTAAATGCCTCACAGATGTTGAAACCCACGACGTAGATACAGCTACCTTTATCGGCTAAACTTGTAATTTCACTAAAAAGCAACACCAAGCTCATTTGACAAGACTTTTCCAGAAAGCCATGCTGATGACTATTAATTATGTTGCCATCTTTGAAGCCTTTTTCAACTCTGACCCACATGAGCCTGTCTGAGCGGGATGAAGCTGCAATGCAAATGAGACATGGGGGCAGAGGGGACTTGCTGAGTTGTGTCACAGGCTCTCCATGTCTCCAGGCCAGGAACTAGTGAAGAAAGGATGAAGGGAAAAAATGACTGTCACCTTGTTAACCCTTCCCATCAATGTACTTGATTCCTTGATCAGTGTTGGGCTACCCAGCCTGTGGTTGCCTAGGCTGCTTATTTTACCCTCTGTAAACAGAGATGCCTCATGATTTTTTTGCCAGGCTTCTGGAAGTTCTCCAGTGGTCCAGGATGTGTGAAAAATCAGCACTCAACGTTTTGGAGACCTCTTTGGCACGTTTCTTTAATATGCTGGGGTGCAACTTACCAAGTGCTGCTGATTGAAAAATGTTGGGTTTTGATAGCTGCTGTTTAACTTTCCCCTAAGTAACTGATGGAATAGAAAGTGTTTCCTTATCGCTGTTGAGATAAGAATACACCATCCTGCTACTTTCCAAATACAAACCTGAAATATTTATTGAATGCTTCTGCTTTTATGAATCATGACTGACAATTCCGAGATCCCTATCTAGCTGTGGAGCTATCCCATTGTTAGGATTTTGTTTGTTCCTGATACATTTAAACAGTTCCTCTTTATTGTTCTTACTGGCTGCAGATTTGTGTGTTGGTGCCTTTAATTTCCTATGGTAATTTCCTCACTGGTGATATATGTGCCCCTACGCTGTCAAATCCAGATGGAAGTCCAAAGTCCTAAGCACCAAAATTTTAATGAATCCTGGCCCCTGGTTTTTTCTTGACCAGATACAAACAAGCAGCTATAAAGCTTGGATTGAGGTACAGTTTCTCAATTTCGTATCCCTTTCCCCTCAATCCCGAAGAGCTGGCATGTTTCAAAGCCACTGCCTTCTTCAGTGGCTCTCAGTCTTTTAGCATCAAGATTAGGGGGAAAAAAAAAATCCCATTCTTTTAATTCCTGTGCACCAGGAATGAACTGGTTTGTACTACAGCAAAAACACCTGGGTTATTTTTTGGGTGTTGATGACAGCCCTGGCTACAGAGGTGGCTTGCGGATGGGGCAGCTTGTCCTCTGCTCCCGTGCGGGGCTCAGACCAGCTGCAGAGACAGAGTATTTCTGCGGTGAGGGAGCAGCTATCCAGTACGGAGCCCGAGCCCCTTGCACTTTGGTGCAGGTGCTGCTGTGGTGTGTTTAAATAAAGGAAGATGGGAAATAACAGGATGGTGGGGAGTAACGAATTCCTTGTGAGTCAGGGATGAAGCTGTGGGCGTTACTTCCCTGTCCTGCTCAGCAGCCCTGCTCAGCGTGGGATGGG
This sequence comes from Eurypyga helias, assembly GCF_000690775.1. Taxonomy (NCBI): domain Eukaryota; kingdom Metazoa; phylum Chordata; class Aves; order Eurypygiformes; family Eurypygidae; genus Eurypyga; species Eurypyga helias. Next base: position 67,817 of record NW_010274101.1, read on the forward strand.
AGGGTAAGGCAAAGTGCTGCCCTGCTTTGGAGTTTGGAGGTGGGTGGCCATGGCATCTGGAGGGATGAGTGGGACTTTCTCATTGCTTCCTCCCAGCTGCTGGGGGAGGTGGGAGGTGTTTTCCACCCTTCTTGCCACTGCCTCCGAACCAGCGCGCTGCCATCTGTCTGCTGCAGTTGTGCACAGGATGTTGTGCCCCAGGGGCTTAGCAAAGCCCTTCTGGGTAATAGCAGGTGAGTTGTTATTTCTGATTGCAACTGGGTGACCATTTATTGACTCTTCAGCTGGCTGAAGTTATTTAGAAAGTTATGCAGCTGGAAGAACGCTGCAAGCCTGGCTTGCAACTCTCCTCTCTTTCCCAGTAATAGACTTTGATTTGCCGTAGTTCATTTCCCTCTGAAGTCTGCTTTTTGTAGATAACATAAAGCACTTGGCATAGTGGTTGATAACTGAATGTATGAAGCATGACATTTTCCTAGATACAGTACGCCATGTGAACACTTGTCTTTTGTATCGGAACCCATAAACAAGAGTTGACTGAGAGCAAATAGCTTGCTCGGGTCCTGTGGAGGGGCAGGGAGTGCGAGGCAGTGCTGAGGGGAGCGTGATGTGGTCACAGCTGCTTGAGGAGGGCATGTGGCAAGGGAAGACAAAGCCCAAGGGCAAGTGATCCCTGTGAGCCAGCTGGTAGCAGGTGAGGTGCCTCATGATGTGGACAGAAAAAAAACATCTTTTGGAAACTTAATTTACTCCTTACTTGTTTTTTTCTGCCCGGTGATTAAAATACTGACATGTTTTTCTGTCTCTGGAGCGCAGCAATCCACCTCTCCTCCCACCTCCCCCAGACCGGTGAAACCTCAGCAGTTGGCATTAAGGACCGGGACACCCCTGCTGGGTTTGGTCCCGGACAGCCATGTGGGGGTAGACGACGGTGCCCATGCCAAGCCCTCTGGCGAGGCTGTTAACCTCTTGGTTTCTCCTTCACCGCCCACAAAGAGACGCTAAAAATAGTAGCCGATCTTACAGAGTTCTGGGAAACTTAATTCCTTAGTGTGAATAAAGCACTGAGCTGGGTGGCTGGAAAGCACTCTGTGCTGTAAGATGGAGCATTATGTATACCAGTGAATATGCAGAACTGTGTAGTATATTTTAAAAGTAATGAAGCTTCACACCTTCGGCTTTGCTATTAAAGCTTTGCCGAGAGCTGGATTCACACTGCTGTGCTGCTGAGAGGTATTAAGGGTGCGTGTGAACAGAGGGAATGACTGCCCTTCTCCTTAACAGCCCTGCAGGTTTTGTATCAGCAGCCCGGCTCCAGCCAACACGGGACGCACCCAGAAAGGTAAAGGGGAGAGAAACTGGTCGTGTTATGAAGGGCAGCTAGAAGGATTTGGGAAATACATAGCCCTGGTGAGCCAAGTCTAAGATACTTGGGGTTGAATTTTCAAGCCTCCTTTCCTAAACTGTGAATGCAAGCTGCAGGCAGGCAAGTATAGGCCAGAGACAACTCAAAGAAATGCTGACTTGCTCATGAAAATGCAGATTTTACAGTTGTCTGTGTAAGAACATTCGCATAGCAAGTAAGAAGCTGTGAGCCGCTTCCCTTGATGCAGCCTGAGCTTAGCCATCTTCGGTTCAGGCTGAGTTTTGAGGGAAAGCAAGCTAATTACAGATTTTGAATGAGAATCAGGCGTCCTTTTCCGTCGAGTTTTTGCATTATGTTTCAGCCATACATTCATGAGATATCCAGAGGCGTGGGAACTGAAACTGAAGAAAATATTTGTGGGATTCCAGAGAGACGGAAGCTGCCACTGGTTTGCACGTGTGAATTTTGCCAGTGCATTTTGGTGGCTTAGAATGAAAGTCTGGTGCTTGGTCATAATGAAAGTTGAACGTAAACCTGACCACATTCAAATTCCCAATGCCCAAGAAATGGGAGTGTGGGGGCTTAAGGCAGAAGAAAGGGGCAACACCAGGTAAAGATGCTGTTATATTTATTTTAGTGCTTAGAGTTGATTAGGGTTGGGTGAAAATGATTAGCTGAAAGGATTCTGAGCAAACCAATTTAAAATGTAATTATGAAGGGCTCAAGATAGTGTGTGTGTGTGTGTGTGTAATTATGTTTCTTGCCTGTGTGCACTGTACTCACTGATTTTGTTCTGCAGCGTGGGGAAGGGGGAGGAAGGGGTGTGCAGGGGAATAGCTGCACCGGGAGCAGCTGTTGACTGGCCGCTCGTGCTGGGTTTATCCTGTGATCTGAAGGTGTGCTTCCGACTGATTGCCCGCTGTCGTGGTTTAACTCCGGCTAGCAAAATACCACGTCTGCGCTGGCACTAAGCTGGGTGTCAGACCTGGTGTAGCCATAGCAATGCGTAGCTCTGTTCCAGCGAGCTCCCCACTGCTCTCCTGGGATGCTCCCAGGCTGTGCTACGGCGAGCTCGTACAAAACTGGCTCGAGCTGCGGCGTAGCTTGGGACGAGACCACTGACATCCTGGCTAGCGGCATGTCAAGGTTGTCCGTATCACCCTCGTGCCTGGCAGCGGGCAGTGAGCCCCATCCGATCGGCAAGCTGCCACAGGCCAGCTCGCATCCCCGCTCTCGGGAGCAAAGTCACCGCGTGACGGGCTCGCGGCATCCGCCCCGCATGCTCTGAACTGCATCCGTGGGGAGCGGGTGCACAAGTTGGGGGACTTGTCCACCTGGACTGTGCTTCGCTGTCCTGCCAGACGCTGGCCCGGGGCTGGAGTCTGGGGCGAGCAGCCCAGCTCCGCGTTGACAGTGCACACGTCCAGGAGCTGAACAGGGCGAGCCACGCCGACCATGTGGAGACACTTTTTTGATGCTGTTGCATCTGGGCTTTCCTCCAGCTGTTTTTCTTCTGTATTCTCATATTACTGAAAGCACAAAAGGTCAGGAAACGTTCCTAGCATCCTTCTAATGTCAAACGGGGAAGACAGGGAGAGAAAGGAAAGAGATCACCAGTGGAAGGTGAGGTGTAACAGGGAAGTCATTAAGGGACTGGAGTCAGGAGTGCTCAAACGCATTTTATCATCAGTGGTGAAAGGACATGATACCAAACGGGCACGTCTGAGTGAGGCAGCGAGCTGTGCACGGACGCACATTCAGGACAGAAAGTGAAAGGACATGCTCGGGCTGACTCATGCACTCATCCGTAGCGTGAGAGTTATCCCTTCTTTAAGAGACGCAGCCGCAGCCGGGCAGCTGCTCTGCCGCACGTGACTCCTTCATCCTACATGGGAACAGAGGGCAGGAAGGAGCCTCTTAGGACAGCATGCTCAATCTCTGCTATCGCATCCTGGAATTCCTGATGGGGCACAACCTTAAAAAAAAAAAAAAAAGCAGTGTTGTGCCCACATTGTTTCATCGTTTCCTTATGCTCTCCGTATGTCTGCTTTCTGCTACTGGCATTAACTGGGGTGTTGGCTGCTTGGGGCAGCAGTGCTCTTGTCCTCCCAGCATTTGCTGCAGTGGGCCAGTGTCACGCAGACCATCACGTCGGCACTTCAGACACATCCGCCAACATTTTTTGGACATGGGCTGCAAGATAGAGATGTTCTATTGGTTCTATTGATGACAGCCACATTTCCACAGCGGGAAACCCATGTTTCTGCTTTGTCCTTTGATCAGTAGGTGCTGGTGTGTGTCTGAGGTTCCTGGTGATTTTTCAGCACAAACAACTAATCCTTTTCCTACTTAATCCTTCAGTCGGCACCAGTGTGTGCCTCTGAGTAATGGCCTAAAGACCAGGATTTCTAGCCAAATCTTGCATTTTGCTAAAACCACAAATCGAACTTTGAAAAATTGGTGCAGTAAGAACGAAAGCTCCCCAGTAAAGAGAAAGCAGTATTTCAGCTGCTGTCATCTTAACTCTTAATACCTTCTTGCAGGAAAGAACTATTTTTGGAAAACGGCTGGGGAAATGAATAGGGGTAGCAGTGCCTACAGCTGATAACACTGACCTGTTTTCCTGGCATTCATCCAAATGCAAGGCCAGCTTTGCTTGAAATTTGGGTGATTCATCAGTTGAATTGCAAGCAGATAGTGTGGTGCAGAAGCACAGTCACAGACACGTTACTATTTCAGTAACTTGAGTTTTTGGTGTTCCACTTTAAAAACTAATGAAGCAAATAATGTTATGACACAGATGTAGGCAGTGAAAATGTGTCAGAGAAAGGCAATTAACCTCTGTACTAATAAAGTCTGTCAAATTAGTAAAATATTTTTTATATATAATAATAGCCAATAAGAAATATATAGGCCAGGAGTATTCAACACCGCAAGCCTTGTGGAGTCATTTATACCTTTGAAAAGTAGATGTAAAACTTCATCAAGGAAAAGCAGGAGGAGGGAAAAGCAGGCTAAAAACTCACAGGGTGACTTTTTCTGGGGTGGGTTGTGGATTTCTCTAGCATCATGTCCCTCCTACTGCAGCCAAGGCTGGGCTTTTATTTTCACATAGAGGCATTCTTTAGTCACCTGTTATATTCCTGGTTTTCTGCTGGGCATTCATGGGGTATTCTGAGCTGAAACACAATTGATTAAAAACCAAAGCAAAATGGATTCTGTAATCCAGCTACCTGGCTGGAGACATGGGATCATATGAGATGGTTACGTGGAGCAGGAGAAGGTTTTCTCCAGTCCTTGTGCTCTCTCGCTGCCTCAGCATTCATGATTTCTCCCACTGAGAGAAGACATGACGCTGATGTAGAATGTGAACCAAAGCTACGTCAGTTAAATACCGGCTTAAAATTCTTTGTTAAGTCATATACAAGTTATTGTGAACAAAACTGACTGCTCCCATGGGAGAAACAGCAATAATTCTGTAACCAAGTGAGCTTCATAATGCATTATTGTTCAAGCGTTCTTGCGCTCTGACCATCACTTAGCTGCTTCATGTTGTCTTTTGAAAACTTAAATCTCATCATCTGCAGTTCTGTCACATGGTGATGTCAGCAGAGTTGGTGGACGCTCAAACATTGACGGTACAAATACACTGAAAAACATAGCCTGACCTTGTGTATGTCTTTTAGGATACACTGTACCGAAACATCCTTTTATCTTGTTTGTAAACACTTCAGACCAATGCGTTAAAGCATTGCAAGGTTAAAACGCCTTATACTCCAATAACAGTCATCTGCTATCTTTTCTCTCCAAGCAAAGCCTGTATGTTTTGTGTCTCATATTCACAGTCCTGCACAGCCATACCTTGTGCTGGTGTGTGTGTGATAAAAGCAAAATTTTATCGAAGGCTTTCATATCTTAACCTCTGTAACTACACAAGTGTTACTGTTTAAGGCGTTAAATAATATTTAAATATTAATAATTAACAGCAAACACCTCATCTAAGTTATCGTTATTGAAGGGCATGTGCTCCTGATTATGGCCTCTGTCCTTGTGCTCGCCCACACCGTACTGTCTTAACCGGCACAGAGGACCCTGTGTACGTCTTCCGTGCTTCCTACCATGGCCAAGACTTCGTGGGTGGAAGGTATTGCACTGAAGAGCAGGAGTAGATGTGAATGATGGCTGTTCCCTTGGACAGACAGCCTGTAACCCTCTCCCTCTGCATTCCTAAGCCCTTCTTCTGATTTCGGTTGGGTCAATTCGTATGACTTCGACTAAAGCGATTGATCTGATGACCCACATGACCACCCACCAGAGTTCACGCCACGTCTTGCACAGTGTGTGGGAATGCCGGTAGTGTTAGCAAGCGTGTCTTGGTGACACAGTTTCTGGTGCAGCCATCTTTTTTGCCCAAGCCTTCATCAGGCTGGTTCTTGTTAATTGTATTCAGAGGCTTAAACAGCCCTTGACTGAATTATTCACTATATGAAATTTGGCTGAACTTCATTAAAAGAAATGGCAGAAACCATGTTAGTTTAATCAGGAGTGAATTTGAATTTGTTCTAATTAAACATCAGGTCAGATTAGCTACTCAAAGTGTCTTACTTTTTTTACCAGGTCTTAAAGTAATGAACTGTTTGATAAGTTTTGAGTTCTTTTAAACAGGCTATTTATTGCTTGGGAAAACAGCTTTTTGTGCTTTTTTAATTACATGGCGAAAATTATATTAAAAGTTAATTTTTTACTTCTTATCTATATTTTAGGAAGCTTTGAAAGGATTAATTAAGCATCCAAACTACCTGCTGAGGTAGGTAAATGTTACTATCTCTGCTTTTCTAGTGGGAAATCTGAGGCACAATGCCGTGTAAATCCTGAATCCACAATGTCTCTATTTCAGAAGAAGTCGAGGAAGATCAGCACCTGCCAGGGAGCAATTAATAGATTAACAGAATCAGGCGTGAGTGGCTTTCCCAAGGTCAAACTATAATGTTGTGGATAGACAGTTGCAAGCATTTGAGTTAATGAATTACTGTCGGTGAGCTGAACTGTGAAAATTCACAGGGTACGTGCTCCTCGTCACAAGTGATGTACCTGATGGTACAGACTGCCATGAGCTTAGTGCTTGTGGTGCCTTGGGATAGCCTTGCCATCGTGCAGTGGATCTCCTAGGCTACCACTGCACCTTCATAACTGTCGGTCCTGTGTCAAAGTCCTGCCTCCTGTGGTGTGATCTGTAGGGGTTCAGAGATCTGCTCTGCAGATCCAGGCTTGGGAAAGGAGCTAAAAGAGCCAGTTTGGCTCTGGTTGTTCTCAGTAGTATCCGTGGACTTTGATGATTTCCACACCTGAATTCGGAAACACTTATACTGAAGGAAGTTCTTCACTTAAAAAACACCTCCATCAAATCCAGTCTTCCTGTTGGTTTAGCAGTTTTTACTAAAAATGGCAGAATTTACCATTCATCTGTATTTAATGATAAGCCCCTACAAGAACCATCACTCATCCGAGGGCTGAAAACAGCCCTTCATCTTGCACTCTTTCTGCTTTCTGTTCATCTGTATCCCAGTCCTCATCAGCAGTTTCCCGTGGGAATTGTTATATTAAAAATGTAATGACAGAAATGTTGTTTTGTACAGGACCGTTCAGGAAAACGATGAATGCTGTGCAGATGTGCCTCTTAAAAGGTCTGTATCTGTAGGAAGTACACTGCTGTGTTTTGAAAGGTTTTTCTCTAAAGCTGTAATTAGCCACAGTCAGCAGCATGCTTGAAAGGGTTAAAGGAAAACAGGTTTGAGAAAATATCCAAAGCCGTGTGTAGGTGCTGCACATTTGGCGATGCAGTTGCACGCGTGTATGCAGAAAAACGCAATGGGAAGTGTGTCAATCTCCCCTCTTTGCAGACGCACGTAAGTGTGTGTAAGCAAGATGCTGGTTGCCACATAATTAGAGCACAGGGCTGTGTCCCAGTGCCCCAGTTTCTGTTTGTGACCCTGCGGTGGCCTAGCCTGTGGCAAAGGACAAAGCATTCAGCTTCTGCAGGTCAGTGCCGTCCCCAAGCAGGGTGACCACCCGTCTGTGTGAATCACCCGGTGCTGCAGTGTCGAAAGTGCTATCGAGATGCCAAGGACAAAGCTCAGTGTTAGTCACGATGCCCTCTTCCTCGCTGTTAAATTTGGATGTCTGCTATGTCCACTTTGAGATCTCAGAGCTTATCTGCAAAGCGCGTTGTATGAACACCTGATAGATGGTCTGAGGCTCTGTAACAAATAGTTCCTTTTTGGTTTTTGTTTCTGCTAGAATTTCTCCGGCTCCTACACAAGTCTGTGGAATGAATTTCAGTAAGATGTATGGCCTAGCGGAAACCTAGGTACTTTGCTACAATGCATTTCTTCAACTCTGCCTTCAGTACTGAAAGCACAGATAATAGCAGACATCAATAACCATATTTTCAAAAAGTTATATATAATGTATGAAAGTATAAATGCATTATATAGCTATATTTGAAAAGTGAACTGCATTTATCCATATTTATTTTCATCTACAAAGATTTCACCCTGGGAGGAGAAGAGAGAAAAAAAAGAAAGATCAAGATGTGACAGATGCACATCAGGGAAGTGGGTTGTCACACTGCAGGGAGGTGTTGAGATATCACAACGGTGGGCAGGCTACACAAACCTGAGCAGAACAAAATATGCTGTTTGGAAAATTGAGCAGACGCAGAAATCATTAACTGCCTTAGTGAGAAATGGTGCTGAGGTGAACTACAATTTTTAAATAATACGCAATCTGGAGGAGTCTCTGTAAAACAGGTGTTAGAATTTCAAGTTGAACTTTTTACATTTGTCCCTGAAGGCAGATCTGTTAAGTTTTTTCTTTTTGAGGGTATAGGCTTGAGGGGAATCACCTGTACCACAGCAGTATCCTTTGCTTTTAGAAATGGAACTGCAATCTGCTGTCTGTGCTGCTCCAAACTGACCTTTGAGTCTGCTCTTGCAATCCAGTATCTGTTTTCTGAGCCTAAGCTTTAAGTCACAGGCTTTGCAGCAGTCTCCCCAGAGAGCTTTGAAGCAGTTCATCAAAGCAGGTGGAAGGAAGAGTATGTTGTAATAGATCTTTCATTCCTGCATATGAGTAACGAGGAGGAACAAAACATGCTGTCTGTGGACATAATTTTTCTTTAGAAACCAATCATACCAGGACTATAAATATAAGCAATGTATTACAGGTGCTATGTACAGCCTTAAATATTCTCCTCTGGTGCCAAAGTGTGTGTATTGGTGTGATTTTGTTATGGACAGAGAGAAATACTGTCTTTTTTTTTTTGGTGACAGCTCAAATACTATGCTAAACAAATTACTCTCAAACGTATTTATTGTCTGATCAGCTCAGTCCAAATGATTGGTCTGTTTTCAACTTGCTAGGTAAGTTAATAAGCTTTTTAGCTTCACGATTCAAACTTCATGATGGCATTTGAACTAGTGTCTCGGAATTTATGCCTCTGTTTTCCCTGCTTGGTGTCAGTATTGCTCGTTCACTAGTCAAGCACTCATTTCCTAAAGGCCCCTTCCCCGCTCAGTACCTGCACTCCATTGTTTGCTTCCCTTTCCTGTAACTCTTGTGTGTCCTGAAGGATGTGTACCTCTACCTGGGATAAATTAGACCTCGCTGGGCCTATTCCAGCAGCATTCAAGGACTTCCAGACACCGTTTGGAAATGAGTATGGAGTTGAAGCTAGCAGCTCTGCTGCCCAGGAGATTGAGTTGCTGTCATATTGCATCTGACTTGCATCAGATCAGAGTTTAGGATTTGGGTGATTTGTTCTTCAGATTAATGTCAATCTGTTTTAAATTAAAACACCCTGGGGCAAATCCTTTGCTATGATCAATGAACTGTCTGGCTGCAGTCAACCAACATTACAACAGACATGAATTTGGCCTCCTGGTCCATTGCCTCATCCCCTACAACATCACTTTCCTTATGTGGTTTAGACATTAAGCCTTTGATACTGTAAGTTGTTGACCGTTTTCCACTGAAAGCAGTGAGAATGGAGGGTGCTTTGGTGTTCAACACCTCGTTGGTTTGGGCACAAGAAATGGTCCACTTATCTGCTCTACCTAAAATATAATGACAGCGTGTCTACGAGCAGGAAATCTGCTTTGCACCTGTTTTATCACAGGAACAAAAGGCGCAGGAAGTATTTGGAAAATGAGGAACACACCTGTGTGTGAGTGTATAACAAAGCATCTTTATATATAATCATTTGCTATAAGTCATTTCAGAGTTGACAAGCTGTTTTTCAACTCCGTGTCACCACTGCCTGATGCATCTAATTAGTCCTGTTCTCCAGCTGACAAATATCAGCTGCTCTTTCTAAAACATGGTTTCTCCCTTAAGTACATCCCTCTGGCAAAGTTAAATATTAATTATCCTTTTTTTAATTTTATGATTATTCATGGGTGCTAATGTCACTACGTAATGAATGGGTAAGTCAATATCACAAAATATAGAAAGTGTTGTTTCTGAACCTCTGCAGCAGTCGAGACGTACGGAGCCGTGCTAGACATGGCTGTGGTGGTTGTGGCTGGCCTGGGCTCACAGTCACGCGCGGCGGTGGTGGGACTCAAACCCTGTGGTTTGGTGAATGGGGCACTGGGTCTGAATGCGGGAAATGTACCTTCTTTTCCCAGCTCAGGCGCTGGCCTGTTGTATAACTGCGCAAATCGTTTCACCTTTTACTCTGCGTGCTTGAACTGCGAGGCACAGAACAACGCAGATCCTGGGGCGCCCCAGATACCTCCTCAGGTCATGTGGACTTGTACTTTTGCTGAGTATTTGGCTGGTGCTGGTCTGCTGGAGCTCTTCGGGGTCCTGCTGTCCTCCCTTCTACCCTTTGTGCCGATGATTGTGGGAGCCGGTGGTGAGCTCTGCTCCCAACTCAGCTGCGCTTTGCCCCACAGCTTCAGTAATTCCCTCTCCCCTAGTGCCACCCCTCCGACAGAAGAGCACCGTCCTGCACTGAGGAGATGTACGTCCTCCTCACTGCCTCATCAGTAGGTGTCTATTTCACACGGGTCCCGTTTCTGTCCGCTTTCTCCAGCTCACCACAGCCAGTGTCTGTAAGCCTTCCTTTCAAAGCCAGCCGTCTTTGTATGCTGGCCCTCGGAAGATCCATATCCATGCCTTGTGTAACGGGGTCCAAAGCAGGCACCAAGCAGGGAGATAGGTTGTAATCGTGTTTTCCGAGACCTGTTTTACCAGCTGTACCCACCCTATGACATCCTTAGCTGTTCCCACAAAAGTGAAGTTGCTGGTCTTCTCCGCTTTGCAGGCACACTGATGTGAAGGCTGATGGAGTCATTTTCTTTACTCCTGAAGGAGACTTTGTGTTTGTTCTCTCCAGCTGGAGTTGCAGCTGGAATCTTTCGCCAGCCCCATGCAAGGGCTGATGTAGCTGTGCAAACCCTTATCCTTTGTGTTTTTCAAAGTACTGTGGGCAACTTTGAAGCTGTTCCCTTCCTCAGGTGGCACTTCAGGGCATGCAGGCTTCCTTTCATCTCATTGTCTTCTGCTCACTGCAGCTCGATCCGTCTGCCTCTCCATGTGGATCAGAAAGATGCTGAAATACAGGAGGATCTCCTGCAGTTACTCCTTGCCTTATTCCAGTTTCCCACCTTGCCACTGACCTGTCTTTCTGACCTAGCTGCTTTGTGAATGTTTTCCAGCATGACTAGCATTTCCTTACCCACATCACACAACCCAGCACGCCTGCAGCCCGGTGCTAGACTTGTCTTGCCTCCCTTTCTGTAGCCAGCAAAGCAGTTGCGAGTTCAGTCGATTCACTGAGCCAGACCCTAGGACCAAAATAGCAACTGACACTTGTTCGAGCTTGGGTTAACATTTTTGCAATATGTAGAGGAAAATTAAACTCGAGCCTAGAGCAGTATGTTTTAGAAGCCCAGGGTGTTTGCGGATGTATTTGTTGTAAAGATAAAAATTAATAACATCTGTTTGCATTGTGAGTGCCCTGCTTAGGGAATGGAGTGCAAATAACTATGCCTGTGTACCTGCCACATGTTTAGGTCCTGGTTTTATTACATGAAAATTTGCATGTTTCTCTTGTGTTTGTAAGTGTCTAAAAAAAGTGACACCTGATGGAGGTTTTGAAGAATGCTGGTTTTTTGCAGGTAAGATACCTGCTAAAGATCCAGCTCCTGACCAAAAGAAACTGAGGTGGGTAGAATCCGTGTGAACATGAAAGCTCCCCAACTGGAAGCCATGGAGGATATCCAATCATTATAATTATTTCCAAGTAATTTAGCATATCTCCAATTACAATATGAGGTCATCTTGATGCAAAATAATGTCTAATTAGACACAGTCCTTTTTCAGATACTCGTAATACATTCCAGAGAAAAACCTTTTGGCTCCTCTTATTGGGAGCTTTTAATTCTTAATTTACAATTTTTTTAAAATTAATTTTTTGAGCAAACAGGGCAAATCAATCTATTTGAATTAATTAGCATTTCTTCCTTGGTTTCCTAGTCCCCCTCCCTGTTACTCCTCTTTTTCTTCCCCTGATTTGAATTTTTACTCTAATTTATTCATGTTTGTTTGCGACCAGCGCATAATGGTTTCACGGTGTAGGCAGGCTGAAGACTGCAGCGCAGGAAAGGCTGCAGCTCTGGGAAGGAAGATGTGCAGAAGGGTTCTGTTGGTCACCTTCATTTAGTTACAAACACTGTTTTTGTATCAGGACTGGTAAGGGCAGCAGCAGAGTTAAGCAGGATTGTGGGGCTGAGGGTATCAGAGCAGTGGAAGGAACCACCACAACCCACAGACAAGGAAATTGCTAAGCACCCAAGCAGGAAGAGTGATGTGCATTTGCTGAAAAATTGTAAGCTGAATATTGATACTTCATAAGGAAGCCCTATGAGATCAGATTTGCAAAGAACACCTGAACAGTTCAGAGAAACGTATCTCATCTTTATTAGTCAGTGTTTGTGTAGCCACTTGCTTTTTCCAGTGTTTATATGCATCTATTCTCTTACCTTAGGCAGATGTACCGTGTGCTCCATGGCAGGCAGATTTCTGCTCAAGTGTGCCCTCGCCCTTTCTCCCTGTGGAGCTGTGAATCTCTCCTGCCCTGAGAGGCAACCCTGTCCAGTGGTTTGAGCTATAGGCTGGGTGCCAGCGACTCCTGATGTTTTCTTGTCCCGGTTCCTTTCCTAACTTGTCCTGTTCTTTTTGTGTTGGTCAAGCAGTGGAAACTTCTGTCAGGACAGTGGTGTCTTGGAAAAGTGACAAGAAAGCCGTATTTTTCACATGGTCTCTGATGTGAGACACTTTGGTTTTGTATGGAACAGAAATGCTCAAAGCCCCAGGAACCCTAAGTTAGCAGATGATTTTGTCTTTTCTTCATGTTTTCCTCATCTGTAAAGGATACATAACAATACTTACATACCTAATTCCCTTGGCTATTGTGAAGATTAATTCATGTTTGTAATGCACTTTGAAAATAGAAATTGCTAAGTAGCATTAACTTAATCAGAAATTGTTTTTCTGTTCAACAGGATCTTTATCTTTTCTATAACTTGCCTCTTCTGATCTCAGCTTGTACTTAATGTATTTGGAATTAAATCCAATAGGAGAAGCTTAGATTCAGGGACAGAATGACCATGAGAGAGGAGGAGGGTTTTGTAAGATAGTAGATTGCAGCTTGGAGATGCAATCTACAATCTCAGTTCGAGGGCCAGATCAAGGTGAAATAGTGCTCTGGCCTAATAGATGCATTCATCTAATTTTCTAGTCAATTAAAAATCAGCCCAGACAATGCATGAGGACTGTGGGGAGATTGAACAGAATCTACAGAAATATCTCAGGGAACAAAAGAATACAAAGAAACTGAGTCCACTCTGTTGGAGCAGTCGGGGCAGTCCTAGTAAGCGGCAGTGCCCGTTCTGGGAACTTCTGTGTGCTGAATGAATTGTGGTATTCAAGATTACTTCTACACTAGTAAATAAAATAGGCCAGGGAACTGTTTGCTGCCCCCAAGGCCAGCTGGAGTGTCATGGCTTTTGACCATAAATTCTCTTCCCCTCCCACCGCAACAAGTGGCCCATCCATACTGTGTATTGGGAATGGTCCCAGGCTATTGCTGAATTGTGTCCAGGCATTGTTTGAGAAAGAGCTGGTTGCAGTGGGACGAGTCTGTGCCAAGGACTGCACTGACAGTTGAGCAGTGGGGTGATGCTGTGCCAGCACTTGGGCCCGTGCCCTGGCCCTCTTCGGTTGCCTAGTGCAGATAGTCCATATGTCTCTGACTCTCGGCTGCATCCTACTGTTCCTTCAGCCCTTCCTTGAATTCTTGGCTTGAATTCTTGTTTTATTTGTTTGTCTCAGAGCAGCATTGCCAGGATCTGAACTGCGTTCTGAAATGGGTCAGATCACCCAGCCCATCGCTGGCTGGCTAACGAGCAGAGGGAGACGCGCAGTCCTTCGGCACCGTGGGAAGCGCGGGGCTGTGTGCTTGGCTGGATGGTGCGTGAAGAGTAAAAGGGTCAGTTCCCTGCCTCGACAGGCTAGTGCATGCATGGACCGCCATGCCCATGCGTTCACAGGGCAGTTCTCCGAGCTGGCATTCCCAGTCATAGCCAAGCTCTTAGGCTGCAATAACTTTGAGGCAAGGAAGTGGGTCTCAGCTAATAAAATGCCTTCTGTATGCAAAAGGCAGTAGAAGTTTGGTAATGCTATAGCTTTGGAAAGTGGGATGGAAAGGGATTATGAAACCTAAATAACTGATTCTAGAAGAACTAATTCCTTCTAATTTGCAAAGCTAGAGAGTACCATGTATATAATTTGTAGGTTTCTGTGTGTAGTTACACATACAAGTGTATTTATTTGACAAAACACGGGGAAAATGGGATGATGATCTGAAATTAGAGGCTGACTCAGATGATTGGAATTTAATTTGTCAGCGGGTGAAATTAGTAGCAATGAATAGAAGACATAAAATGACTTTATCAAATTTCCTGCACAGATCTTGCTTTACAGAAGAAAGAATGTACAGTACATAAAACCAACCCAAAACATAATAATAAATTTAAAATGATGGCCACTTGTAGCATATGGCAGAAAGAAATAATAATAAAAACCCCCCATACCCCATTGTTTTCTAGAAAAGTGCAGATTGTGCCATTCATGTTTAAGCTCTCCCAGTTCCCATGAAGTACGGGGCTGAGTGCACAACCTCCCTCTCCTCTTAGCAAGAAAAGCTTTTCAGTACTGCAGATTATTAGGTCGCCTGCGTAAATGACGCACACACTTAACCGATCTCCTGAACTGGGCTGCCTTTTGCTACTGAAGCCAAAGGCCAGTGTTACATTATCCCAAACCAACCTTCAAATAACACCGTTTTGTGACAATTTCTGTTTTTCGTTAGGAGAAAGGTGCTCTCCTTGACAAAAGAAAAAGGAACCTTTCAGTCTTGCAAAGACCTCGGAAAGTTTCTCCTCCAAAAGGAGAAATCACAAGATGAGGCCAGAACATTTAAAAGGTTTTGACAAGTTCTCTTTCAAGCTTTGGGGGATTGCTAAATACTTGTAAAATTCATACTCTCCCTCTTCTGCCTCTGACAATATAAATGGATCTGTGATCCATATTGGTAATAGCACCTGAGAGAGAGATGATCAGAGATGTAGTAGGAATCTTGCCATTTTTAATTGTTTGCTATCTGTAATTGAGAAAGAATAAGTTTTAAGGGGACAAATAAGAGCCTCAGAAATCTGTTAAATGCAAACTGGACTGGAATGAGTATGATGTCTCTACTGGGACAACTAAAATGCAAAAGCCCATCTAGAAGCAAGGAAGAAGGGTTGGGCTATGGAAAAATAGTAACCAGCATTCTCTGGCCAGGGAAGCAGATGTAATCATGAACTGCTTGTAGGCTTGAGAAGCCTTATTTCTCTGCAAGTATATGCCCTCTAATTCACCTGAAAGATTCTTATCTGTTTTCCCTCCTAAAGTGTGCATATATATTTAGATTGCTTGTATAGATTATCTTGCTTCCTTTCATGCTTCAAAACCTAAGTTTTGCTATTGTAAGGAGGCTTTTAACTCATGGTTGCAAATTGCTGTGGAGATTGTCCCATCGTAGACCTGCCGGCTGTACCTGCCTGCTGGAGTTCAGGCACTGAGATAGGTGTTACCATTGTGCTGGAGGCACAGACCCAAGCTGAGGATAGTCACTGTCAGACCCCTGTCACAGGGGAGATTTAGTTTATCGCATTAGAGTCTTATCTGACACCCTTGCAGCACTGGCTGAGGCCTTTCTGCTGCATTGTGTATGGGAGGAAGAAGGGGAGGGTGGCATGAACTTATGAAATATACCATGTCCGAAGTCCAGAGGTTAACAAATCCTGCTTGGTCCCACCTCTTGCATGAGAAGTGTTTCTCCAGTTCTCTCATACCTGAAATTTTCATGGCTTGGTTTGTACTCTGCTTTGGACATCAGAAAAACAGCCTAAAACCCAGACTGCCCTCCTGAAAAGTCAGTCTTTTGAATCCATCCCATAATGCTGGCCCTACTACCCCTCTGAAGCCAAATGTTGAGAAGGAAGGAAGGTTCCAGGAATCTGGATGGCTTTAACTCCCCTTAAAACTGCTGGTTGTGTGCTCCTTTATCAGATCTTGGTCCGGTGGATACACAGGAAGTCTCTGACATTCACAGAACCAAGGTTAAGACACACAGAGTGAAATTCTGAGGAACTCTTTGGGCCTGATGATATGAGTAGGTAGCAAACCAGAGGCCTTGCAGAGACCCAGCCTGCTTCCCTGGCAGGGCAAATGGGTGAGTAAGGAAAGAAGCTGGAAAGGGAAAAGGCACACAGACCCTTTCACCTTGGTCTTCCTTTATCCCTTTTGGACATACCTAGAGGGGACAGGGTCTCTTTCTTCTCAAGAACATAACATGTACACTGTTGATAGGCTGTGCTTAGGACGAACAAACCCAGAAATGGTTTCTTCTGTCCAAAGGCTAAGAGCAGTCTTGTTTTAAAGAACAATTTTATTAAATGAAGTGATGGGTGCCCAGAGAAGCTGTGGATGTCCCATCCCTGGAAGTGTTCAAGGCCAGGCTGGATGAGGCTGTGAGCAATCCGGTCTAGTGGAAGGTGTCCCTGCCCATGGCAGGGGGTTGGAACTAGATGATCTTTAAGGTCCCTTCCAACCCAAACCATTCTATGATTCTATTAAAATAAGCCTTTGATACAAACAGCTTAGTCCCTCATCCTGCTGTAGCCACTTCCCTATGACAGTACTGTGTGCGATACAGTCGGAGCTTCTCATGGTTGCCAACCCTTTCTTTCTGGTTTTTCATGTTTTTAAAGCCATTTCAAGTGTGCCTGTGAAGATTCCAAAAATATTAATACAAATGACATTAAAATATGTTTCTGGTGCTCCTATTTAGACTGTTCTTGGCAGAGGGCTGGGGAGTTCAGCTTGAGCTGCCCAGGCTTGCCAAAGCCAGCTAAGCTGCAGGTTCTCCCCTTCCTTCCTCCACCGAGAAGTCTGTCGAGCCCTAGATAAACTTTGAAAATGTTAACAGTAAGAAGTGGAGAATGGTCTAGAAGCCAGATGTGGTGGAGAGAGAGAGGAAAAGATCTGGGCAGTTGTGAAAGGATAGAGGGGAAAGGATTTATGATGGGATGGTAGGAAGGGCTGCAGAGGGGATTAAAAACAGGCAAGTGAACATTACTGGAGGCTGATGATATTACAAGGGAAATAGCTGCTTGCTGCTGGCTGTGTAGGAGGCTTGTCAGACTTGGGGAAGTAAAAGCATAGTGCTTACATCAACAGGATTTTTTTTTTAATGGCATCTGGTCCTGTGTTGCATTTGGGCATGATATTAAGTGACCTACCTACATGTGACACATTTGCTGTAGGCAGTGTTGGGCTGCAGCTGGCAGGGACAGGAAAGCTTACAGGGTGGAGCACAGGGTTCCAGTACTGTCCAAGCCCTGAAGTGGTCCAAGCTGGGTACATCAGCATCAGCACCAGAGGTGTTCCACTGGTGATTTAGGCTGTGTGAGTTTCAATGTTCCAGCTTCAGCTTTGGCTATTGGAAGCCACTGTACTGAAAAGAAAATGTGTATTTGATTATGAGTGAAAAGGCATGCCTGAGCCATCTTCAGCAATTTGAAAAAAAAAAAAAGGATTTGATTTGGCCTTTTTGTTGCACAGAAAAGTGGAGCACAGGGAGGGAGGGAGGGAGAATCCCTGCCCTCTCCAGTTCCACAGTAACGACTCGAGTGCAACCTGGAGTTGCTGTGTCCACGCAAATGCCACAACCTGAGCCTGGGCTTGGCCACATTCAGTGTGGCCAACTGCTGAGCATCTCTCTGCATGAAGAACCCTGTGTGGCCATGAGGCATTTTGCGAGTGAGGGAAGAGACCTAAGTTGTGCCTTGCTGGCTCAGAGGCAGTGTGGGAGAGCTGAGTGGAACTGGGCTGGGATTTCACTGGCATCGAGCAAAGCCCTGTCTGGGATGAAGCCCAGCTATGGGTCCTTGGTTCTCTCTGCTGCATCCCCGGCATGGGCTGGCTCAGCTCTTGCACACCGTGGTAGACAGCTAGCTGCCAAAGGAGGGTAGCCAGAATGAGGTGTGAGGCAAGCAGTGCCCACCCTAAACCCCAGGAGGCTACACTGACTGCACAAGATTGGGGAGGGGGAGCTGTGTGTGAAGGAGTGAGTGTGTCAGCCCCATCTCTGGGCAATGCCCAGAAGGGAGTTGGTGAGCCCTAGTCCCTCGGTACTGCAATAGCTAAGCAGGAGCTACATTCAGTCTATACTGCCCGTTAATACCTTTTGCTCCTGTGCTGGTTTTAGCTCCTTATCCAAAACCTTGGGGCTTTCAGGCTGCAAGGAGCAGCCAGTTTTGTCAAGCTTTTACTGTAATGTTTCATCAGGCTGTGACCCATTTTTGGGATTGCTCAAGTCCTTTTTCTCCCACTTCTGTTCTTTCGCACTTGAGTGTTGTTTTCTCGGTAGTGATGCTCCGCTCTTTTCTTTGGATCCGAGCTGGCATTTGCTTGATGTGGACAGGGTGCAGGAAGTCCTCCAAGTCTCTTTCAGAACATCAGATGCCCTTAAAGGTTTGAAAGGTCTTACCAGTCAGTGACTTTGCGGGAGCATTTCAGACACGCTGCAGAATTAATGGATCAGGTAAACAGTGAGTGGATCTTTTTTACTGTTGTGGGTCACAGATCCCCTTCTGTTTCACTGGGCCTGGAGTTTTATTGCATGAAAAGGGATTGGGCTGGATAAACCAGCAGTCTTTGCTGAGGACCTAGGGCAGCACGATAATCATACAGTATTGTAGGTAGCAGAGAGAATAGGAGCAATTGTATCCAATACCTGAGTTACTGGAACATGCCTGCCTTTTCATCTGAGCCAGGAGAGAAGGATTGTTTTTCCTTTCTGAAGAGGGAAAATTGGAGAGAAGCTGTGCCAGAACCTTTCCAGGTTTAGAGAAGTGGAGGAAACACCTGCTACGCCATCAGCATTCTTGTTAACAGTGACTGCATGAGTGACAGAATCTGTCCCTTCCGGAGATGATTCAGACTCAGAAGACTCTTGGTAGTGATGACGCGAACGCCTGGTAACTCCTGAAAACAGAACTAATGAGCAGTGCCACTCACTTAGCGTATGGTTTGACAACAGATGCACATGTTGGTAATTAAGTATTTGGCTGCATTACATTATTTTATTTTTGGATTTCTCAAACACACACCCATCGCAGTCTCTAGTCACATTTGCATGATTTAGAAGCATTAAACTTATATCGTAACAAAGGTAGAAAAATCAGCATAGAGAAACTAAACCCCACATTTCTGATGGGCTCGGTAGCATGCAGACTTTCCAGTGCACCCCCAACCTAGGAAGCATAGGCTTTTTATGGCAAAAATATACGTACGGAATAATCCCAGGGGCTCTTCCCTTGTTGAGCAGAACTACGTTTGTGGTTTCAGACCAAACCAGTACACAAGTCTTGGACCAGAGCTTTCTTCTACTGTGTCATCACATTGATCACAGCTTGTGACCCAGCATAGGCTTGGAATGGCTTTGAACTTCATGAACTTCACAGATACCTGAATGCAGCTATACCTTGAAGCACTAGAGAGAGATTTAAATCCTTCATTTTAGAAGAGATCTTGTGGAATGTTTTATTCTCTCTTTGCATGCTAGCAGTTAATGTATGAGGGTGGTGAGGCACTGGAACAGGTTGCCCCATGTTGTGGATGTCCCATCCCTGGATGTCTTCAAGGCCAGGCTGGATGAGGCTTTGAGCAGCCTGGTCTAGTGGAAGGTGTCCCTGCCCATGGCAGGGGGGTTGGAACTAGATGGTCTTTAAGGTCCCTTCCAACCCAAACCATTCTGTGATTCTATGATTCTATGTCAACATGTTGATGCTGACCTCAGCTACAACCTGTAAAATATGTACAGAATGGTGTTTGCTGGAGCATCTTGCTCCCAAATTTTATACCTTTTCTAACTTAGTTCAGATGCTCATTAAAACTCTCCCTTGGAACCCACAAAGCTTTGCTCTATATGTCATATGTACTGAGGAGTAACAGTTGCCCTAGAAATGATGGAATTGCTTCTCAGCCCACTCTATTCAGGTTTCTGTGGTGAGTTGTTAAGGAGGAGGTAGGGTGCATCCTAAGGGCATAATGGAAAAGCGTAAGATGACTGGGGAGGTGACCTGGTGTGCTGGGTTCAGTCAGGA
>NW_010274102.1:0-12066 GCF_000690775.1 Eurypyga helias
AGAGGTCCCTTCCAACCCCTACCCTCTGTGAATCTGTGAGCCTTGCGGGGACCCTACAGCAGTTTGGGGGGGATACTTAGTACCTTTTCAGTACTGGTTGTATATAAGGACAGCAGCAGACCCACAATAAAAAAGACAAGATCTGAACTCGGGCCAGCAGGATGCTGCCACAGCCTTGCAGTCAATCGCCTATTACAATACTGTGGTTTGGGGCACTGATGAACAGGAAAATCATTAATGAGTTGTCTGCTAAAGGAATGCTGAAATAAAGAAATTCTCTGCTAAGAGGAGCCTTCCAAAGACGTGTCTGCCTGGGATTTTGAGAAAAGGTCCCATGATCTCTCGCTTGTCACTACAGGCAGGTGAAAACTGCAGGAAATAGGATGACACAGAACCAGTTGGCTGTCACTGAAGAGAGCAAGAGAAGGGATGCTGTAATTTGGTTTAGATTTTCAGTCTGCAAATTCTGCCATTGCAGAAGTGGCTGAGCAGAACTCTTCTGGCTTCAGCAACAGTGATACTGGACTTCTGTTCCCATGAAGGACAGCAGTTGGGAATTCAGGCCAAGGTTTTCAAAACTGACTTGCAGCTAGGCTGCTTCCACAATTTTGGAGCCTGTCGAGGTCCCCCTGGATCGCATCTCATCCCTCTGCAGTATCAAATTCACCATTCAGCTTGCAGTCGTCTGAAAATGTGCCGAGGGAGCACTCGATCCCGCTCTCTGTATCACTGGTGAAGATATTAAGTAGTACTGGTCCAAGTACGGACACAGCAAAAAGCTTTGGGAATCCAGGCGAGGCAAACTGACAGGCAAACTGGGTCCCATTTTCTCAAACTACAAGTGAAGGACAAAGGTTTGGGTAGAAGGGGTGCTGGAATTATGGAATATTTGGAGCTCCAAAAACCCTTTGTCATGGGGTTTTCAACAGAACACAACAGGATTAGACAACCATATTATGATCCTTTGAAAATCCCAGCCTACATAAAATGCATTATAAAAACTATCTGCAAAATCAGCTGTGCCAGCAGCTTTTCTTCGCATTATTCCCCAGTGTTTTCCTTATTTTCTAGTATTTAGAAAGGAACATATTTTGGGACGACACAGCTTGAAAAGTTGACGATTTTCCTTAATTGTGCAAATATGTCGTGATCGGAAAGGTACTCCAGTTTACCTGAAGGAGGACGGTACTGGGGAATGACCTGACCTGATGTTTGGCCCTTAGAGACCCTCACAGGACAGGACACAGTGATGCTCTAATCCTGTAGCAGATGGGTGTAGGCTGATCCTTGCACTAACCTGCATTACTCACTGATTTCAGGAGCCCCTGTCAGATCTTCCAAGGTTGCTCTCTGTACATGCTGAGTTCTTTCAGACTGAATGGGCCCTAAAGGTCATCATCCCTAAAGGAGATAGGTCAATCTTATCTCCTGCTAGTATTGAAATTGCTGTCTTTTTAGGTGACTTACATCCCCCTCCCCAAATAGAATTGGGTTGTGTGTGTTCCCAGATGCACAACAAAGACATTTTTTATCCTTTATTTCTCAAATTTTCACTCTTATTTATTTCTTTACAGTAACAATAATTAATATCACAGATTTAACAAGGGGAGCAACCAGAAAGGGGAAAAAAGAGGACGCTTACTTTTTGTCATTTGGGTAGGAACCAGTTGACATTCAAAATGCCCAGGCAGAAGCAACACAAGTACAACCACAAGAAGACCCAGGAACTTAAGTTCAAATATTCAGACCGTATCTCCAGTATTTCAGTTAATGCGAGATAGAGAAAAACGAGTTTGAGGGACAGGCTTATGCTTCACGGAAGGAGCTAAAAGAGTGATACCAAGGACCCATTGCTGAACAAAGAGAAATTTATGTTAAACTAAGAAGCGAGTTTATGGGATTAGTCTTGCTTCTAGTGGAGGACTTCTTTATAATTCTCATTAGCAGGTATTTTGGTAAAATTATTTCTTACCACAACAAGAGGGATGCCCTCAGCTGCACTGGCTCAGAGGTGCTCTGAGCCTCCACAGTCAAACACACGCTCAGGGCCCTGGTGAGTCTTGTGATTCCATCTGTTATCCAGCTCCACAGTCTAGATGGATGCTACAGACAGCAGCATTGATGTTTTCGCTGCCTGATATCAGAATAGCATTGTAGGTATTAACAACTTGCCTCGCACGCTGAAACGTTATCATAATATTATTCCAGCAATCCTGTTTCAGATGCTGAGAGAGATTCACAGGAGAAAATGAATGAACATTCTCTTCGTCGGTGAGTGTCTGGAGTAATTGTATCCCAGTCAATAATCATGGCTCTCTTTTTCTCTTATGCCACAATAAATCGAAGGTAATCCCATTTTAATCACGTCTTTGCTCCAGCTTAGCTCAAGGGCACTGAGTCATTACTGACTGCAGGGGAGTTGACACTGGTTTAAGCTGGTAACACAAAGGGCTGAATTTGGTTCCCTACTTATAGCAAACGTTCAGATATTACTCGAGTTGCGTATCTCCCTCAAAACAGAAACATCTTGACATTCTTGTCAGAAAGGGCTTACAGAGCATGAGTTTCACAACACAGTAAATAAACTCTGCTAGGCGTAAATCATTTAAGTAGTTTGCAGCACATTTCACTTGATCCCATCATTGCAGGGCTCTTCTAGATCCTCCATTATCAAATCCTGCTGGCTATTCACCCAATTTCCTTTCTTAACTGCCTTCCTCTCTTCCTTAGCATTTTGACAAGCTCGATCCTGGGCTGTCTGGTAGTTGGCAGCTGGCAAAATGGCATTGCTTTGGCCCCGCTGAGGATTGGCCTCCCTGAAGCAGAGCTGAAGCTTAAAGGCCGCCTGAAATCCTCGGCGAAAGTTTTCGTTAAAGAAACCATAGATGATGGGGTTGACGCTGCTGTTGAAAAAGGCCAGCCAGTGAGCGAAGGGGTAGATATAAATGTTGATGATCTGCAACTGGATATCTGAAAGGTTGGCGTAGTCTGAGAGCATCATCAGTGTCCACAGGGGAAGCCAGGAGAGGGTGAAAAGCAAAGCCACGATAATGAGCATTTTGATGACTTTTTGTTTCTTCTTAGACACGCTGTGCCGCTGCTCCTGGTTGTGTTTTCCCACCACGGGCATTGCTGTGTTGAAGAGAGCAATGCTTATCCTACCATACATGATAACGATGAGCGAGAGGGGAGCCAGATAGATATTGGCAAACAGAACCGTCGTATAGATCTTTCTCATTCCCGGGTCAGGCCAGTCCTCCCGGCACCAGTATACGGGGCGGGTTTCATTGCCATGGCCAAGGATCACCCTGAAACGCTTCTCTTCTTGTACCTGCAGCATGACTGCAGAAGGACACATGATTGCGACGGCCAGAATCCAGATGACCGCTATGATGGCGACTGCAGTTGAAATGGTCAGCTTCTGCTTAAATGGATAAACGATGCATCGAAACCTGTGGCAAAGACAGCCGGGGGCATACGTGGAGAAGCCATTTAGGGAATGCTTAATCGATCAGGCAAGCATACACACACATTTTAAATTGCATGGTTTTTAAAAAGTATAGATGGAATCATCTCCTCATCCTGCATAAACCAGTAGAGTTGCATTTAGTTGCTCTCTTTAAGAGCTGTGTTGGTAAAAATGGTCTTTAAAAAAAAAAAAAATCACGTTTGCTATTAAAATTCCCTCATTTTGTCAGCCTGCTGCTTCTGCTACTTCATTTAACCAAAGCCAGGTACTAGTGCTTCTGCCACCTAGCTTAACTGCCCTGTTGGTTTTAGGTGGGATAGAGTTAATTTTCTTCACAGTAGCTAGTACAAGGCTATGCTTTGGATTTGTTCCAGGCCATGTTTTGGATCTGTGCTGAGAAGAATATTGATAACAATAATGTTTTTAGTTGTTGCTAAGGAGTGTTTGTACCAAGCCAAGGACTTTTTCAGTTTCTCATACAACACCTGTGTTCCCAACTTCCTCTCTACAAGAAGCTGGGAGAGTCACGGCCAGGACAGTCCACCAAACCGATCAATGGCATATTTAATTCCATAAAATGTCGTGCTCAGTATATAAGTTGGGGGTGGGGTGGGGGTCTTGCTTGCTCGCTTGCTCTCTCGGTTGCTCTCTCACTCGCTCTCTTGCTCTTTGGGGCTCACTCTGGCATGATCTCTCTCTCTCTCTCAGGCTTGGTCTGGCTCTTAGGCTCTGGCTGTCACTGCTCAGGACCTGTCTGGGTGGTGGTTGGTGGGTGGAGAGCACTTGTATCGTTTGTATTATTTTCATTACATATTATTAGTAGTAGCAGTACTATTATTTTCATTTCATAGCATTACTAGTAATATTAGTATTGGCAGCATTATTGGTATTGTTAGTATTATTACTATCACTGTTTTATTCATTTCTATTCAATTATGAAATTGTTATTATCTCAGCTCACGAGTGTCCTTGTCTTTTCCTCCGATTCTCCTCCCCATCCCACTGGGGGAGAGGGAGGGACATGAGCAAGTAGCTGTGGTACTTGGTTGCTGGTGGGGATTAAACCACGACAGCAGCTAAGGAACAAACCCATTCTGGCGTAGCCCAGCTGTACCATCCTCAAGAGATACCAGTGGAGGATCAAGTTGCCATGGCTGCTCTTTAGACCTGACCACATTTTGGTTTGCTTAATAGCCTGAGGAGCAGAATGTATCTTAATTTATTGCAGTGTTGTGCTTGCATTGCAGTGTTAACTAACTGGCCTCAGCACGGTCAGGTGGCCAGAGGGAGGTGAAAGCGATGGTTTACGGTCTGCGTCATCTTACCTGTCTACAGCAATAGCAACTAGGGTGAAGACAGAGGCAGAAACAGAGATTCCTTGGACCATCCCACTCATCTTGCAAACCAGGCTCCCAAACGGCCATCCTAGAAGGAAAAGGGCAATTGAAATTGCTGCCATCATCATTAAGCTTAGAGGCAGAAGAGGAAATTTCCACCCCTGAACTCATACATCTCTTTTGCTCTGTCAGGCCATGCCAGGGGTTAGGGAGGCAGAGCTTGTGTAAACAAATGCTTTGCCAAACGCCTTGGGTGAGATTCTGAGGTTCCAAAGAACAGCAAAGCCAACATTTGCAGTTTAACATCCCGTCAAAATGAAATCTCAAGACAAGAAAGGGAACCAACCCCTACAGCTGATTATTCTCTGCACCTGGCTCATAGCATACCCCAAGATTTCCTAAACACACAACCTGGCAGTGGGAGAACTCCTTCCTAAAGCTAAGGGATGTGGATGTTGGCAAGGACAGCCCCAGTCAGAAGGTGGGTTAGAGGCTTGTCTTCCTCACCTCTGACTTCCACTGACTTAGAATGCCTCTGGAGCCAACGTGGAAATACACTCCCGGCTCCCAGGGCCCCTAGAGTGGCCAGCACTCGGAAACACAGGCGAGTGCCCCTTGAGCTCTTTCTGCCACGCGGTGCCAAGCTGCCTACCTGCAATAATGTTGTCCAGGAGGGTAGTGGGCATGCAGAAGATTCCCACCAGTAAATCGCTGACAGCCAGGTTTAAGATGAAAAGGTTTGTGACCGTACGCATGTGTTTGCTCCTCAGGACAATAAAGCAAACCACTCCGTTGCCAACCATGCAGAGCAGGAAGATGAGGAGGTAAGAGACGATGAAGACAGCTGCCACTGAAGGCTGGTGAAGATAAAAGTCCACATAGGAGACGTTGCCCTCCAAGTAGAAGTACTTGTATATCCCACTGTAATTCAGCACGTGAGGCCAATTGAATGAAGAGTTAGAATCCATCTTCTTACTCATGTTGTAATGTGCCTTCAAAGATATTTTTAAAAAGGTCATCTTAGGATGTTTGACACTGATCGGAAGTAATGTGACCAGTTTAGATATGCTGTGTGCTGAAATACATGCAAAGCTTATGTACACTCATCCCTCCGTGGCTTATTTTAACAGTCCACATTCGAAGACTCCCCAGACAGGACAAGAAACAAATACTATTATTTTGATTTTGCAACACAGCAGTCGAACTGATCACTTTTGTACGCCTGAAGGTTTTCTTCCTTTGGCAGGCTCTATAAATTAATGCTTTCCTTTCCCAAAGGAGAGAAAAGCCAGACAGGATGTAAGCTGGCCTATTGTGTTGTGTCACAAACCAACAACCTGAACAGATTATTTTGAGGAAAAAAATAATCGGAATTCTTGAGAAATCCATTTACTCAACAGCTCGAGTAATTTGTCAACAGTGAGATTGCGGAACCATGAAAAACAGAGATTAAATTAAAGCTTTCTGACCTGGTACAAACCTTCTGCCTGAATGTATCCAAATCCAATCCCATTTCATTGAAAATGGAATCATTCTGTGTACAGTTGGTATTAGTCCACATTTTACTTCCCTGCTTACAGGTTGCGTAGATGAGGAGATGAGGCTGCAAACACGAAGGACTACACTGAGTTTAAAACATGCCGAAATACAAGATGGATGGATTCATTTCCTGGCTCTGCTACTGAATTCCCACATGATGTGGCGAAAGTCATCTCCATGTTGCGGTTTTCCTGCTATAACATGTGAGTAATGCTTTTCCCACATGGCTTATTCACACTGTAAATTCTCCCATTTTATATTTTGTTAGATTACTGTTGGCAAAAACTACAAGCTTTTTCTAAGAGAGACTTCTTTCAAGTCTGGGCTTTTTTGATACTGCCTGATCTCAGTTTCAAGTTACAAGTACCTGTGCCTGCTGTGCTGTAGTAGCACTGCTTTTGCTGATGTGATGGCTTGAACGTAAGGGAAACAAGACTTTTTATTCAACTCCTTAATAGAGCTGAAAGAATCAGTTTATGGCACGTAGAGAATTTGTATGCCCCAAACTTACTTCCAAATAGAACGGATTGAGATTAATTTTGTAGGCCACCATCTGTTTTCTTGCCCCATAGAACCTTCAGTTAAATGAGATGCTGTACCGAAATTCTAGATCAGATCTTAACCATGACAAACTTGGAACACGTGTATTATACAACTCCCATAGAAACGGTGTCAGCCTACGTAACTGGCCAGCACTGGTAACGTGGGATAACTTGACTTGGAAGAAGCATTCAAAATTCTTTCCATGTTTATCTTATCTACCGGACAGAGATGCTTAAAGAGGCAGGGGGACGGAGGTGTTCCTCAGTTAAAAGAATAGCAACTTTAACTGGTGTCAGAAGGCATAAAATTCATGTATAGGTGCAGGTGCCTCTAGGACACTTACAAATTCCGTAGTATGAATGGAGTTTAAATTAAGGCACAAGTATCCAAATCCTGATGAGCTTGTTTGTGAGGGAAGGAAAGTGCTGGCTACTTCTCTTGCCTCGTGAAAGGAAACTCGGAGCGGGCCCTTTTTTGTGCGGCTGAGGTTTCAGCTGCCTCCCCAGATACCTGATGATGAGGCCTGTGCTGCCTGTCCCCGTATCTGTGGAGTAACGATGGAAGGTGACACTCCGTTGTCAATCCGCACAGGGCAGTCCTCTCCCCAGGAAATGAAAATGAGTGTTAGGTACTAACACTAAAAGGGCAGGTAGTTTTCCTTCATTATTCTTGCTGGGTTTTACTTAAAAGAGTTTCTAATTTACGTTCTGTCCCTGCCTGTTGTTCCTGGATGTATTCCCCTATTCTCAGGGAAAGCATTGCAGCTTTTCTATGTTTTGCTTGTCAGTGAGATTCAATAACATCAGAGCTTCTGCAAGTGTTTTGCTTCCAGGTAGCAAGTGCAGTAAAAAAATATTTATTCTGATACGCTTCATGTTTGGAACAAGCGGAGTAGGGAAAATACGTCGTGTCCTGGTGCCTTCTGCCTTTTTAGAAGCCAACAGCAGTACAACGTCTGTAACGGGCCTGTATGTTGACATTTTCATTACATTGTCTGCGCATTAAGGTCGGCAGCGAGGATCTGAAATCTTGCAAAAAAGGGCTGCTTGTGTGTGCTAACAATGCAGTACATCCAAGCTAGGTGTAATGGTTGTATATATGCTTTTTGGCTGTCTGGATGGAGAAAGGCTGTTTGTTTATGCCTATTGGTTTTATTCAACATATTTTCCAAATAATTGAAAATATTTTTATTCAGCTGTATTACATGCCAAATGCTTTAACTAGCCAGAGATCAGAGTCAACTGCTGTGAAAAGTGTTTTAATGCCAATTTTACTGCTCACTCAGGATAACATTCACCAATGCATTTGCATACAAACATGCCAAGATGAAGAGTGTCGGCAGAAGTCAAATAGCGATATTTGACAGTAGTAGTTCGTACTTTTCCTTTAATCACTGTGCTTTATAAACCCCGGGAGATGCTGCGTCACTAGAACCCTATTTAAAGCTCAGCATCTCTCGTGCACCTTTTTGGCCCGTGACAAGAAATAGATTTCTTGTTGCTCGCTTTCTGCGTCTTCCCCCAGCCAGCTTCTCAGGGTAGGAAGGAGCAGGAGCCCAAGCCCTCCCTGCCCAGGGAGATGGCTCTCCAGATGAGAAGCAGAGCTTACCACAGGAGCTTCCTCCACTGGGAACGGCAGCGAGGTGCCTAGCGTGGCGTGGCTACGCTGGATGAGGCCCAAATCTGTAACAAGGGATCTAACACGCCAGTGTGCGTTCTGTCGCTCCAGGTCACTTCTGAGCTTGCCAACCAATGGTATTAATCAAGTTAGGAATGCAAGGCCTCTCGTGTTGAATCCTTCTTTTCCTGATGGTTAGCAGTGAGAGTGAGCAAGGAGCTTGGTTTAACACCAGGGAAGTGAAATAGTAAGAGATGGAGCGGAAGATGCCAGTAATCTGACGCCTGTTACGTGTTTGGCGCAAACGAGGAAAGGGATGGAGCTACCCTAGGCTAACTGCTGGGTGTCAGTAAGTGCAGCTGTGCGAGAAAATGGGAGCTCTGCTCTGCACACAGCAAGAGCAGGACTTGTGCTCCTGGTAGGTCTCCTGTCCACCTTTGGAAATTTTGGCAAAGAGTGGCAATACACTCGATACCAAGAGTTTGGAAAAAGTCAGGCCCTCTGCCCTTCTCACCCTCTAACAGGAA
Source organism: Eurypyga helias (assembly GCF_000690775.1). Classification (NCBI taxonomy): domain Eukaryota; kingdom Metazoa; phylum Chordata; class Aves; order Eurypygiformes; family Eurypygidae; genus Eurypyga; species Eurypyga helias. The sequence continues at coordinate 9,033 of NW_010274102.1, forward strand.
TAAACATGTCTTTGGGTCCTTTGTTTTGGCTTCTCTGCCGGAGTTCATGTTCTCCAACGTTTCTCTGCACATGCGAGAGCCACAAATATATTCTGTTTGCTATTGTTGTATATTAACACTAATTTTCTCCTGTCATCCTTTGCTTCCCAGAGGTGGTGCTTTAAGAAAGACCCTCTGGCTTGGGGAAGATGGCTTTTGCCTCGGGCTGTGTTCCCAGTCCCCGTGACCAACAGGACCTGTGCTGTCAAGAAGCAGCCCTGCAGATGAGGTAGGCTTGGCTTACCTTCCTTGCCTTCTGTAGTTTGTCTTTTCGAGGGGTCTCCGATGGTATGAGGGAGTAGTTCTCTGTCCTTCCACGACAGAGGAGATTATTACGCAGGTAGTACTACTATGAGGCTTTGGTCCCAGGAGTAAAACCCTTGTGGGTCATCCCTGCACGATGGCAGTATGCTAGTGAATTTATTACTTACAGTCCTGCTCATTAAGACAACTGACATGGTACCTTATCGCACTAGAAGTGGAGGGATAATTTTATTATTATTTTCTGGATACATATCCTGGATTTCCTCTCTTTGTCTGACAACATATTGTAAAGCAGCAGCTTTCAGTCTTTTCTGTAATGAACTCTGGAATAGTTTTTGATCGTAACTGACAAACACGAAGCTGGCCTCAAGGCGAAACCAGGGCTGTGTCTGTCTTGCGAACGCTGTGACAGTGGCACTAATGAAATTGTGCATCGTTGCGGCTGTAGGAAATGGCGAATTTGCCATACAAATACTGGAGCTTACGGGAAATGGAAAAGGTACACGGATTCTGATTACACTGAAGCTGAGGTGGAAAAGGATTGGCTGGAAGGAGAAATGAAGGCATTGCCTTGCGTTTTCACAAGGTACTTGCCAGCAAAAACCAGACAGTGATAAATAATGGAGAGAGGCACAGAAGACAGAAACATAAGTCACCTAAGAAAAGGGAAAAAATAATGCAATGCGTAAATATTACAAGATGATAAATAAAAGTAATTTTCTTCCACCTGGTAATTTGATAAGGGCATGGCCTCCCTACTTCATTTAATTTACCAGAGGAAAACCTGCCAAGCAGTTAAAGCAAGAATCTCCACTAGTGAAAACCCACCCAGTCCCACACACTGGGACTCATACACGAGGATCATACCCTGTTGAAATCCCAGTAACAGCACCTGTGTAGACATATGCAGTATGAAGTCTGACAGCATAACCAGAACAGTCTCATGCCACTGGATATGGAAAATCAATCTTCCATTTTTACAATAACAGTTCAAGGTAATTATGAAGTGAATGCAATTATTTTTATGTTGGCCACAGGGAGGAAATCTAGTAACCACTGGAGTCAGCCAACCGTGCTTCACCTTTGCGCACAACCATCTGCTCTCGCTACCTTGATTTGTGCGTGTGTGAAACCTCATCACAGAATTCTCTGAGGCTTTACAAGCTGAAACAAAGATAAGGAACCTTCGGAGACATGAAGAACAGAAGCATGTTGTGGTGGATAAAGAAAATTTTAAGTGGTAAGTGCTAAAAAATGTCCTGAGCTCTATACTGAGTAATGGGTCTCCTACAGAAGTTTCCCGTACACCTTGGAAAATGACAGCATCTGTGGTCTGCCGAAAAGTTAGGAAATCCTGCTTGCAAAGTGCAGCCACTGAGGGATGGCAAAAATAGCAGTACCTCATTCTGTGTCTTAGAAATAAGGAAGAGACAAATGCATGGGTTATCCTATGACTCAGTGGACCAGAAAAAAGCTACCGACCAAGGCAAACAAATTGTACTCACCTAAAAAAAAATGTAAAAAGATCAACATTGAGCATTCCTAACTCAGTCAAGTGCTATTAGCGTCTGTTTGTAAGAGTTAAGTAGGCCATGTAAAGCAGTATGAGAGGGGAAGTGGTCACAAGTGACCTCTGCCTTAATGAAAAGTAATGTTTTTGGACAGGGCAATAGCAGGGAAAGCGGTCCGACTGCCAGCCAGACACTTTGAATGCAAAAGACCATTTCCTATGGAAACCAGCTTAAAAGCAAAATGCTGTTCAACAGGGACACACTGCACAGCAGTATGCAATGAGGCAGGAAAAAACCCAAGGGACTCACCGGCTGGGCAGCAGCAGTATGGACAAGGATCTGGGGTTTGTACCAAGTTACCAGACGAGCGGGAGGCAACAGCAGCAGGACGTAGGAAAAGGGCAGGCACCCTCACAGCACATAAGCAGGACGGTAGCTTACAGACCACATGACATACCTCCATGCTGCTCCGTACTCCGGGCTCATTTCATTTCGTTCTGGTTGATTTAATTCAAGACATTTCATTCAAAGTATGGCCTACAGGGAATTATTGTAAGATAAGGGGTAATTTAATCTAAAAACGTAAAATGTGGCAATACGTTATCCCATTTTGCAGTAGGTTTCAGAAATAGTTTATCATAGCATCCCAGATTTCCACAGGTCAGACACGAAGGACGGATGTCCACAGTTCCTTGCAAGCAGGGCTTATCTTGGCTCTCTCTTCCAGAGGAGCGAGGCTTCAGCAACAGCCGCACACCAAGCTCCAGACCGAGGCTCAAGTGCAGAAACTGTCACTAACAAAGTGGAGCACCGGGGATGCCACAGGCAAGGCAGCCTTTTTCCCAAGCCAAGATTTCACTGACGTACCGTTAACTTCTTGGAAGATGTTTTAAGGTGTGTTTTAACTTCTTTTTGTGCTTAATGTGAGTTTCCCATATAAGCAGAAGTGGTCAGTCTGTGAAACGGAAGACTTGAACTGCAAAGTACAAACTCTGAGGATATTTATGAATTAGGTAGTAGAACTTACTGTTAAAGTATTTTATTTACTTTTTCATACATCAAAATTTCCAGGGTATTTTTTATTTAATACCTCTGAGTGTCTTATCTCAAAAAAAGCACTTGATATCACATGGAAACTGTAGGCTTTCAGCTAGAAAAAATGAGCTGGGAAAAAAAAGCCACACTAAAAATAGCAAGTTGTATAAATTTTTTTTTTTTTT
>NW_010274103.1:0-1668 GCF_000690775.1 Eurypyga helias
GGGGGTCTGGGGTCCCACACCCCCCTCCCAGCGCCGAGAACCCCCCGTGAGCCACAGGATCACTCCATCCCGCCGGATCGCTCCGCCTTGGCCGCCCATGGCCGCCCTCTTCACCGGGAAGGTCCTGATGGCCAACCGGGAGCAGGACGAGGTGGAGACGGAGCGGGAGCTGGGCCGAGCGCTGGAGAACAAGGTGCTGCTGCTCTACTTCGGCTCCGGGCAGTGCCCGCGGTGCCGGCGGTTCTCCCCGCTCCTCAGGGATTTCTTCCTGCAGCTGACCGACGAGTTCTACGTGGAACGAGCGTCGCAGCTGGTCCTAGTGTACGTGTCCCGGGACGAGACGGAGGAGCAGCAGAGCGCGTTCCTGAGGACCATGCCGAAACGCTGGCTGGCCGTCCCCTTCGGAGACACCTTCAAGAGGTACGGGCGAAGGAGCGGGGCCCCGGCTCTGTTTCCAGGTTGCTCGTCTCTTTTTCCATGTGTTTTTCCCTCAAATCCAGTCGGCATGGTGCGTTAGTGGGAAAAAAGTGGCAAAGCCAAGCCATTTCCTCCTCCTTCTGCTCGCTTTTTGCCGATATCCTGGCATTCCGAGGTTGTAACTCACTATTTATAACCGTCAAGGGCGCCCCGGCCGACCCTCCGGGCGGGAAGGAGGGATGCAGCCGGGCAGATTGGAAGGGCTCACGTGTTTCCCATAACCTCGTTAGCGACACAACGAGCTGTAATTCGGACCGGGAATTATTCCCAGCTCCTTGTGAGGACAAACTGGAGCAGGTTAAAATTTCAAAGGTCCTGGGGCTGCTTAACCGCTGCCGGGGTAAAACACGGCCCGGCAGCTGCATCCCGGGGAGCTGACGCCCAAATCCCCTTTTTGCCGGCCCCACATCAAGGGGGACAAACGAGTGGGGTAAGTTTGGGACAGGCTCCATGTGGCCGCACCAGGACAGACGTGGGAATTCGACTGGATGGTGAGGATGAGGACCTGGGAGGATGAGGAGCCGTGAGGATGAGGAGACGTGAAGATGAGGAACCGTGAGGATGAGGAGCTGGGAGGATGAGGAGATGGGAGGATGAGGAACCGGGAGGATGAGGAACCGGGAGGATGAGGAGCCGGGAGGATGAGGAACCAGAAGGATGAGGATTGATAAGAATGAGGAACTGGGAGTATGAGGAGCAGTGAGGATGAGGAGCTGGGAGAATGAGGAGCTGGGAGGATGAGGAACTGGGAGGATAAGGAGCGGTGAGGATGAGGAGCTGGGAGGATGAGGAGTGGTGAGGGTGAGGATCTGGGAGGATGAAGAGCCGGGAGGATGAAGTGCCGGGAGGATGAGGAGTGGTGAGGATGAGGAGATGGGAGGATGAAGATATGAGGAGCAGTGAGGATGAGGAGCTGGGAGAATGAGGAGCTGGGAGGATGAGGAACTGGGAGGATAAGGAGCGGTGAGGATGAGGAGCTGGGAGGATGAGGAGTGGTGAGGGTGAGGATCTGGGAGGATGAAGAGCCGGGAGGATGAAGTGCCGGGAGGATGAGGAGTGGTGAGGATGAGGAGATGGGAGGATGAAGAACCAGGAGGATGAGGATCTGGGAGGATGAGGAGCCGGGAGGATGAGGAACTGGGAGGATGAGGAGCCAGAAGGATGAGGAGCCGGGAGGATGAGGAGCTGGGA
>NW_010274103.1:1971-2374 GCF_000690775.1 Eurypyga helias
TGGGGGAGCCAGGGGGATGAGGACCGGGGAGGGTGAGGAGCCACGAGGATGAGGAGCCACGAGGGTGAGGACCGGTGAGGACTGGTCTCCTTCCCAGTTTGAGGTTTCTCCCCGCTTCGCCTTGCAGGGAGCTGGAGCTGCAGTTCGCCGTGTCCGAGGTGCCGGCGGTGGTGGTGCTGAAGCCGAATGGGGATGTAATCGTCGGAAACGCTGTGGAAGAGATCCAGCGTCTGGGTCCCGCGTGCTTCCGAAACTGGCAGGAGGCTGCCGAGCTGGTGGACCGAAATTTTCTCTTGGCAGAGGATTTTGAGGATTGGACCAGGAGGAGCATCACCGACCCCATCCGCCGCCTCAAGTACAAGCTGGACAAGAAGGCGGAGGCGCAGGAAAGGGAAGAGGAGGG
>NW_010274104.1:0-203 GCF_000690775.1 Eurypyga helias
CGGCAACGGGGGGTCCCCTCTGAGACCATGAGCGGAGGGAGAGTCTGGGCCTGCCCCTCCTGTGTAAGGACGGAGCGAAGCCGCTTAGTCGTAGCGCGGGCGCCACCACCCGCCTGTAGTCAGAGCCTGGGTCTGCGCCCGCGTGGCTGCCTGTCCTGCTGTCGAGCTGCCAGCCCGACCCCCGTAGTCGGGGCGTGTGTCAC
>NW_010274105.1:0-4789 GCF_000690775.1 Eurypyga helias
GAATATAGAGGCACTGTCTGAGCATACGGAGACATGCATTGGAAAGCCAGAATCCCCCCAAAGTTCAGTCTCACACAAGATGTTAAAGGCGACAATAGCTTCTATAAGGACTTAAGTAGCAAAGTAAGATTAGGGAAAATATGAGTCTGCTGCTGAATGGGACACTGTCTCTGGTTTCAAAGGGCATAGAAAAGGTTGAGATGCCTTTTGCACCTCAGTCTTTAATTATAAGACCAATTTCCAGAGATCTAAGGACCCAGAGACGAGCAGAAAAGTCTGAAGGAAGGAAGATATACACCTGGTGCAACAAGATCAGGATAGAGAATACTTAAGCAAACGGGACATGTGTAAGTCCATGAGCCATGATACAATCCATGCAGGAGTTCTGACAGGGCTGGCAGGTGTCCTTCAGAAACCACTATCAACAAACTTTCATCAATCTTTGTTACTGGGACAAGTGTCTGAAGACTGGAGAAAAGTAACCACTCCTAAACTTTTATGATAAACTTCTACAATTAGATGACTGGCCTAGTGATGAGGGGAGAGCAGTGACATTACCTTCCCAGAATCCAGGAAGGTCTTTGACATTGCCTCCCTGAGATCATCATGACAAGCTGCTCATCTTTGGGCTCGTTGAGAAGAAACTGAGGTGGAATGAAAACTTGGCAGGGTGTAGAGAATGGTGGTCAGTGGCACAAAGTCATGTAGGAGGCCAGTAACCAGCATTGTACCCCAGGGTTCAATACTTGGTCCAGTCCTGTATAACACCTTAATTAATGACTTGTATTATGGGGCAGACAGTAGCCTCAGCAAATTTGTAGATGACACAAAACCAGGAGGAGTGGCTGATACACCAGAAGGTCATGCTGTCATCCAGAAGGACCTCATTAGGATCATAGAAGCATAGAATCAGATAAAGGTTTGGGTTAGCAGGGAACTTTAAAGCTCATCTAGTCCAACCCCCCTGCAATGAGCAGAGACACCTTCAAGTAGATCAGGTTGCTCAAAATCGTGTCCAACCTGACCTTTCCAGGGATGAGACATCTATCACCTCTCTGGGCAACATGTTCCAGTGTTTCATCACTTTCATCATAAAAACATTCTTCCTTATGTCCTGTCTGAATCTCCCCTCTTCTAGTTTAAAACCATTACCCCTTGTCCTATCACTACAGACCCTACTAATTAGTCTGTTGCCATCTTTCTTATAAGCCCTTTTCAAGTACTGAAAGGCCACAATAAGGTCCCGACTGAGCCTTCTCTTCTCCAGGTTAAATAACCTCAACTCTCTCAGCCTTTCTTCACAGGAGAGGCATTCCATCCCTCTGATCATTTTTGTGGCCTTCCTGTTGACTCACCTCAATATCTTTCCTATACTGAGTGCCCCAAAGCTGGACACAGTACTCCAGGTGGGGTCTCACGAGAGCAGAGTGGCAGAATCATCTCCATTAACCTGCTGGCCACATTCATTTTGATAAAGCCTAGAATACCGTTTGGTTTCTGGTCTGTGAGTGTACATTTCCAGCTGATGTCCAGCTTTTTGTCCACCAGTACCCCCAAGTCCTTCTCTGCAGGGCTGCTCTCAATTCCTTCATCCCCCGGCCTGTATTGATATCATGAGTTGTCACAACCCACGTGCAGGACCTTGCACAATCCCTTGTTGAACCTCATAGGATTTATGTGGACCCACTTCTTGACCTGTTGACATGGTTGGAGAAATGGGCTGACAGAAACCCCCTGAAGTTCAAAATGAGGAAGTGCAAGATTCTGCTCCTGGAGAGGAAAAATCACAGACACAAAGCAAAGCAGCTTGGCAGAAAATGCCTCAGAGGTCCTGATAGACATAGGTTGAACATGAGCCAGCAATGAACCACAAGAAAGTCTAATGGTATCCTTGGCTGCATTAGGGAAAGTGTTGTCAGTAGGTCAGTGGAGGTGATCCTTCTCATCTATTGGGCCCTCATGATGCCACACTTGAAATACCATCTGGTTTTGGGCTCCCCAGTACAAAGGACGTATGGACGTTTTGGGTTTTGTGGGGTGTTAGGGGGATGCGTGGGTGTTGTAGTGTGGTAGGGGTCACAGGGATGACTCTCGTGAGAAGCTGTTAGAAGCTCCACTGGCTCCAAGTCAGAACCACTTCTGGCCACAGCCAAGCCAGACAGCACCTCTGTGACGAACATGTTTAAGAGGGAAAACAAAAAAGAAAACCAAAACATAAAGAGCACTGGCAGCAGAAGCAGAAACAGCAGAGAGAGGAACAGAAGGAGAGAAGAGTGGATCATGACAGAGACAAAACAGACACCAAAATTCAGTGGAGAAGAAGGGGGAGAAGATGCACCAGAGCAAGCCTTCCCTGCAGTCTGTGGTAAGAGGGCAGGCTGTGCCCCTGCAGCCATGGAGGGTCACTGGGGAGCAGAGACCCCCCTGCAGCTGAGGGAGCACCTCATGCTGGAGCAGGGGGATGCACCTGAAGGAGGTTGTGACCCAGGGGGAGGCCTGTGCTGGAGCAGTTTGCTCCTAAGAGACTGCATTCTGTGGAAGGGACCCATGCCGTAGCAGTTAGATGAAAAAACTGCAGCCCGTGGGAAGGACTAACATTAAAGTTGCTCATGGAGAACAGTCTCCCATGGGAGGTACCCCATGCTAGAGCAGGGGGAGGGTGTGAGGAATCTTCCCCACCTAGAAGAAGAAGGAGTGGCAGAAACATGTTGTGAACTGACTGGAAATCCCAATCGTCCCACTCTGCCGTTGCAGAGGAGGAGTTAGAGAAATCAGGAACAAATCTGAACCAAGGAAGGAGTGGAGGGAAAGTTTCTGAGATCTGTGTGGTTTTTTGGCTTTTTTTTTTTTTTTTTGTCTCTCATTGTCCTACTCTGATTTGATTGGTAACTAATTAAATTGACTTCTCTTCTCCATGACCATAATCGGTAGATGGTCCCTTCTTGTCCTTGTCTCGACCCACAGTCCTTTTCTTATATTTTTTCCTCCCCATCCCACTAGGGGAAGGAGTGAGCGAGCAGCTGAATGTGTTTTTTTTTTCTCTGGCTGGATCTAAACCACGACATGTGTACTAGAGAGAGTCCAGAAGAGTGCTACAAAGATGATGAAGGAACTGAAGCATTTCACCTATGAGAAAAGGCTGAGTGAGCTGGGACTTTTTAACCTGCAGAAGACTCAGGGTGATCTCATCAATGGCTATAAATATCTGAAGGCCAGAGGAAAAGAAGATGGAGCTCCTTTTTCAGTCCTACCCACTGTCAGGACCAGAGGCAATGGGCACAAACTAAAACAGGTTCTCTCTGAACATCAGTAAACACATTTTTACTGTGAGTGACTGAGCACTGGCACAGGTTGCTGGAGAGGCGGGGAGTCTCCATCCTTGCAGACATTCAAAACCCACTTGGACATGTTCCTGGACAACCAGCTCTAGGGGACCCTGCTTGAGCATAGGTGTGGCACAAGGTGATGTCAAAAAGTCCCTTCCTGATTAGAGTGCTATGGTAGTAATGCTTCTACTGCAACTCTAGACAGGGTACAACTCAAAGCCTAAATTAAAGTATCTTGGTTTCTCTGAAGAGTTTTTGGGAGCTTCATAATATATACTCTCTAATTTTTCTCCATGTATTAAAATATTCTTATTTGTAAAAAGAAAGGGAACCACACAAGGAAAGTACAGGAAAAAAATGTAAAAAAAAGAAGATATCCTCTGAGTACATGCCCCTGCTGAGGAAATTCTGCTGCTGCTGCTGTAAGGAAACCAAGGGCATTAATCAGCCCTTACTGGCCCTCGCCACCCTCACTTGGGTCCCTTGTCCATATCCTTCCCATGGGTCCAGGAGCCTCTTTTAGTGCAAGCCTTGGCAGACCTGTCTTGAACAATATTCTAGTTATCCTTATCCCTGGTACTGTCTCCTGCTCCACTGACTGGTCTTCCTCTGTTTATCTTGGCTCCAATTCTTTACCTCTTCTTGTTAGATAATCACAGGACAGCCAACTCAAGCTGTTACCACCCAGGCCTTTGTTGCTGTGGGACTGTGCCCTTTCAGTAAGGTCACTGCTCATGGCAAGGTCACTCTTGGTTACTGGCTCATCCTCGCTCATAAGGATGTCCTGCATCTCTGCTCCTGGACAGTTGGAGGGCCTATCTTTTCCTGTGACTGATGGCACTCTCTCATTGTCTCTCAAGACAAATTTTTTCCAAAACCCTTTCTATATATTTGGATTTTTAACTTGTTTCCTGTATAGAGAATAGCTCATGTCTAAGCCATGTCTGATTGTCACCCAAGCCAAGCCCTCATGAAATTTAGAGAACTATCTTGCCTTCAGAATAAACTCTCTCTTAGGTGATACTCTTTAAAGAGCTTTTGATCTCTTACTGCAGAGCTCCAAACCTTACTGTCGACTTCTTCTTTTGCCCAGAATTAGAAATATAGCTGAAATGTTAAGCATTTTTTTTTCTGTTATAAATGAGTAGAATATTAAAAGGGATAAGGATGTTGAATGCATATAACATTAAAATAAAAAAAAATTATACATGAACCATGTATGTAATCCATTCTAATTTTTGACATGAAAGAAATCTAAGTGCACAGCAAGTAATGATAAGAAAACACAGGCAGTAAAGAAAGTGAAATGTGAGGCATGTGAAGCCTGCCTAGCTTTTTAAGATATTAAGTATTCATTGAGAATAATAGTAACATAATGCAGCTAAATTCAGTCATACTTTATCATAAATTTTCATCTTTTTTTAGTTCCTTTCGAGAATATAACATAGAATCATAGAATCATA
>NW_010274106.1:0-27757 GCF_000690775.1 Eurypyga helias
CACAGCTTGGTGTCATCAAGAGTAAAGAGTAGTAAGTGCAGCCATTGCAAATCAGTGACGTATTTTGTGCAAGGAGTCACCAGTCAAATTTCCATTTAGGTTCAAAGAAAGGGATGGCCTGTACCATGGGGGAGTTTAAAATGGAGATAAGTAATAACATAGGTTCTCTGATGCATTGAGTTGTGTCTACTGGTAAATGACTGAATTGGGGTCTGGCATCCAGGATTCTTCCTAAACTGGCCGAGAGCCACTTCATTTTCCCTGCACAAGGTAGTGGTACTGCAATTCTCCCCCTGGGTCTGGATGCAAACTTGACCCCAGCCTGCTTGCTGCAGCCAGAAGGGAAGGTACCATGGTCTTCTGATAGTGTGGGCTCTGCCCTCCATCCTGGGAGTGACATTCAACCCTCAGAGCCTTGCTGGCCACTGCTATTGCCTGTACTCTGAAGGTGTTGAGAAATGAGATTTTTATGATGCCCAATAGGCTCATTCAGAAAAATCATGGAGACTTTTGAAAAAAGGTCAGTAGAATAATCCTGCTCTGGCTTTAAAAAGATTCTTGGACATTTTAAACTTTTTGTTTGTTTGTTTGTTTTGTTGTTGTTTGTGGGTTTTTGTTGTTGTTTGTGGGTTTTGTTGTTGTTGTTTTGTTACTCCATCAAGTGTTCAGTGTTATTAATATTTTGAGTTCCTGCCAAATGTGTGGTGTTATTTGAAGCTCGAGGCTAGACATCAGGTAGTGCTGAAACAGGTACAAGTCAGATATTTTTGTACTTAATGGTGCAGACTGGAACTATGACTAGGACCTTAACTCAAAAGCTTAGAAGAGTTGTTATGCTTGGAACAGGTTAATCTCCCATAGGGAAAAAGGATCATGTTTAATTGTTTCTAAATATTCATAAGTAATCAACACAGGCTTCCAGACAGTGAACAAAGAGTTACTTTACTTATGAAAGAAACTACTGAAATAAAAATATTTACTGAATCACAAGAGAATAGATTTATGGGGTGTTTTCAAGGTTTGACACATGCCAGCAATTGGGAAAAATAGATTTTTTCAAGTTTCAGCAGTTTCTTATATCATTAACCAAATCTGTTTAAAAGCACAAGTTACATTTTCACGTTCCCTTAAAAGAAACCCTATTAATGTGTAAACTAGCTCACATAATTTCCAAGCAATTCCCTTGCCTCTCGTTTATCATCAGCAAGTCTTTAAAGTTGAAAATTTAAAAAAAAGCAACCCCCACAAACCTAAAAAACCACAACAAACAACAAACCAAACAAAAGACCCCCAGAGGTCTGTAACTTTAAAAGCAGGTATGCCTGTTCACTTAATCTGATTAGCTGATAATATTTATCACATAGGGTAGTTTTTTATCTATCTTATGTTTCCAGAGCAAGGAGATTACTTTCTAAAAATATTTCCAAAGATCTGTAATAACAAAGAAGATTTGCATTTTGCTAATGTCAGTGCAAATCAAGAGTCATTCTCTTGGAACTGATGAAGTGACATAGACATGAGGAAAAGAACTACACTACCATTTCTAGTGAGCACTTGAGTTTCCCTGAACATGTCTGTTCTCGCTTCCCTCATGTTATATTTCATGCATTATAGCAGCCAGTGAGAGAATTAACATTGTCTAGATTTTTGTCTCATAAACAAAACGTAATAAAAAAAACCCACAGAGGAAATGTGGAGGCTAAGATTTATGTCCTATTATGTGATGTACAGTGATTGCATGTTGCTGACCTTGGCCTTTCTATTAACTTCCACACAGAAGGTTGCTTGCAGCAGAGAAAAATAAAAATCATGTTGTCTGATGTAATTTTCCCTCATCCGCAGTTCTTTAGCTGTGGTGGGTACAGTGTGGGAGGCAGGTCCAATAAAAACACTGCTGGCAAGAAATTGTATTAAAGACGGACATTTGGATTACAAGCCCATATATATAAACATACACACACACATGCATTCCCTCTTAATGCCTCTATCATTCATGGCAATGCATCCAAACCAGCTGTGCTGCCAGCTGTGCTTTTAAAAGTAGCTGCCCTTTGATGCTCTGCCTTCCTGTCCTACTGAACAGCCCAGCTGAAGTCACAAAGGGGAAGACCTCCTTCATTCCCTAGGAAACAGTCTGCCATCAACTTCTCCAGGTCCCTCTCATTTACTACAAGATGAAGACAGAAGGATGACTGTTTTTTACCTCTGCTTGTTCAGCTTTGAGGACTTAGATTGTCTTGTACCATTTCAAATTTGAAAACATGATTTTATTTTTGCAATTTAGCCTGATGTGCTATCTCTGCTAGGAACTTCAAAGTTCTTTACTGCTTTTTTTCTGAATCTTTTGGCAACAGTACCATGCATATTTCTTTAGATCTGCTGTTCAAAAACCTGGAGATCATAGATCAAGTAGTAAAGGCTGTTTGACTTACCTTTTGATATCTACCCTGGTTTTCTTTGTGATTTTATTAATACAGCTATTGCCTTTTCAAACAGGAATGAATACTCATCAGTGAGTATTTATTACACTGTTTACAATGATTGCCAAGTTCATTTTGACTAAGGAAATGCAAACCTGAAAAGAATATATTGGGGTAATTGTTTATACTGAATATCACCTGACTTTTTCTGAATTTTCCCACTTAAGCTAGACTACTGGGAACAAGATCGAAACGGGGAGATGAAGGATAAGTTTATTGCAGTGATACAGCCCTGCATATCAGAAAAGAAAATGTAGATGAAATGCAATATGTGTTACATAATTTCCATTCACATATTAACTACAGGTAAATGAAGCCGTAAGAAAGAGAGATTCCTCTGACACTGTGTACTCATTCCTCACATGGTTTTGATTTTTGAAGTTAAAAGTCTAGAACTGAAATATTTCACCATGTGTATTATGTATATTCTGAAAGCTTTACTGTAAACTTTCTCACTTCCAAAAGAGTGCATGCAGTGCTTCATAAAGATGAATACATACTTGTGGCTCTGTTTCAAGTATCTCTCTATCTTGGGCAAATAAATCAGTTTACAACATGTCTGACTAATAATTAACACGAGTCTTCCTAGAAAACCATAGTCTGCAGCTTTCTGTTCTGATTTCTTTCTGAATACTAACTGAAAGTATTACATCTACAGTAAATGAACATTTACTGATAAAGTGAAGGACAGAAAGCCTCAAAAAAGGCTGCTAGAGGCAGAAGAATGTGGCTCAAAAGTCAGATATTACTCTTATATTGCATTGCAAGTGATGTTTGGATGGCAAAGCAGCTTGATTCTAGAAGAAATTTCCCCCGGGGACTTTACTCTGTTGAAGATGGTGGTTCTGTGAAGTGGAACAGGCTGAAAAGGAGCCTGTATCAGGGAAGGTCCTGCAGGGTACGAGGCTGTTGCACAGGAAGGGATGATGACTGCAGCTTTAACATCGTCTCCAAAGCAGCTATATGTTACTGTGACCAGTACTGTGCCTCAGGTTCTCCTGGCCCAGTAGACTGTTGTGCTGACTACTGGGATGTCTGTGACCACCCTGTTGAGCCCACCAGGTCAGATGAGCCTTGGCCACCTCTAACATCAGGTAGGTATAGAGAAAATGCCCTGTTGCTGTTAGTGCATCACAACAAAAATATACTTGGATATAAAATTACTGATTAATCTTTAGTGTTCATACATCCTAAAAAACATAGTGGACAAAGGCATTGAGTATGAAAAAAGGGTAAGAATTATACTTGCTGTTATTTCTTTCTCTTTAGGGACACACTTTTAATGTTGGTTAGATAATATTTCTGTTGGACAGAGCCTCTGTTTTACCTGAAACTTCTCAGAGAGAAAGTCACTGGGTCAAAATTAGTGTAATCTCAACAATTTCAATAGAGCTTCACAGATTAACGTGATTTGAACAGCAAGCTCTAAATTTTTTTATCCATCGGTACAAATAAATAATTAAGAAACTGAGGGTTATCCTGAATGATACTGCTCTGACGTATTCTGCTATGGTTTTGATCCAGCATAGCGTTCCTAACAAAAAAAAAAAAAAAAACCAACCAAAAAAAACCTCTACAAACAGCTGGTCCTCCCTTAGCCAGATCTCTGCTGGTGAGAGAAGTTTAACATTTGGATTATAAGACTATGTAACGTCTTACTATTGGTAGACCAAATCTGGCTAAAGATGTGGAGACTGTAACAAACTTTTAAAAGCCTAAAAATCAACAAAAATATTAGCATGACTTTTTAGTATTAACTGTTTCTTTGCAACAACCCTGCTGCGTGCATTCCAGCACTCAGACCACAAGGTGGTCAGGAGGCTACGCTCTTAAACCAGGCACGCAGCCAAAATCTGATAAGTGGGAGTGACAGAAATGCTGTAAACAAAACTTGATTTTCCAAAGTGTTTCTAATAATCCAAAAGAATTTTCTATGATTTATGTAAATAAAGACATTTTTTTCAGATTTATTTGGTGCAGTGGTATGTATTATTTCCAACAAATTGGCGGGCTGTTGTCATAAGCTCTGCATAAATATTTGACAGCATTTCTGCACCAAAGCTGACAGCCTGTGGGTCTCGTTTGGCAAACTGTTTCATGGAAAGGGATCACTACAAAACCTGCAGCAGTTTGCCACGTGGGCCCTGCCGTAGGTCTACCTCTAAAGGTAAAAGTGTAACAGAGGTTTTGATAAGGGACTAGGTGATGGGTAATAGTTTTACTGCATTTCTTAATCCAATTATTTGCAAGTGCATTCACTGTTTTATAATTCCTGAACTCTACGTACCTCCCAGAGGTAGCAATTATATTTACTCTATTTAAGAACCTTCATTTGTCTAATAGATGAGCTTATATCTTTTTTTTTTATATGTTTCATCCCAAAATAAGATCCTGATTTTCCTGATCCTTAAAATCCTTCCCTGATCAAAAGTCTGCAGCTTTTTAAAATCTGTTTATTAGGTATTTGTTATGTAAGCAATTTAAAGGGTAAAAGGAGAATAATAAAGCAGCCAAAATACAGCAGGAAAAAAACCCCAAACTGCAAAGGAACTTTCTAGAACTGGAATGTCTGAAGGAACAGGGAAGAGAGGATCTAATAAGAGGGAAAAAGTGGAGAAACAAAAAGGACTTAATGCCTGAAGATTAGGCAAACTATGAAGTATTTTTAGAAATGACGTGTACTATCTGACTTCCAGTAACTGAAACAGCACATCTGCTTTTGGCTGAGAGTTATTTAAGCACTACAAAACCACATATGCCAAGATACTTTTCACCTGGAAGATTTTGATCTTCTGGTTGCCTGTGGTTTTGCTCTCAGTGCTTCCTGAGTCATATTTCTTTAAATAAATTAATAAACGGATATGCTTAACACGGGCTGGAATAAACAGCAATAAAACTGCTCAGTGCTTTATTTCTGGATTCCCATCTATTCACTGACTTGGCAGCAGTAAGCTACACTGTGACTTCTACCATGGGTGTGCACCATGCTGAAGGACAGTCTTTATTTAACTATGGGGAACTGCTTTGACTTTGCCTTTATGTGCCCAGCATTCAATAAGTTTCCATGGTTTTCCTGTGTAGTTTCAGAAGAAACAGTGCACATTTCTGCCTTAGATACCAAATAGAAGTACTGATTTTAAAAAAAAATATTACTTTAAGATGAACTGTTAGAGTTTTATTTATTGACTGTATTTCCTATTTATTACTCCGATGGTTCAAAAAGCTCTGTCAGAGTCAACACACTGGATCTCATCCTGGTGGTGTTATAAAAGAGACATCCAGAGAGTTTGCTAGTTGCTTTTACACTACATGGTCAGGATCTGGCCTACAAGCGAATAAACCTGGACACATTTCACTGACAAAAGTACTTAGATTAATACTGTGGGCACATGAATTAGAAGCTGTGAAGGTATAGGAACACTGGACTGGGAGGGAAATCCTTGCTTATCAAACTCCCTTCCAATCATGATTTTCACATCATATAATCCCACTCATAAAGTCATCAGGCTGCATCTTCAAATTAATTTTCTACTTAATATATTAATATTACAATCTAATATATTCATGGCCAGACAATCTTGCTGTGTTCTCATGCAAACAGTGATATATATTTAAAAAAATATATATATGTCCCTCAATATATTTGAAATGTCTTGCTTGATATCTCCTTCCACCTACTGTCTGATGCTGACTTTATGGCAGACTGTGACAAACTGTGAGACTTTAGTAATTCACGTTGGGTATTCTCTGAAAAATGTCTTGGATGTTAGCAGAAGCTGAATTAGAGCGGACACTTTGGCCTTCAGACTGCTAAGGTGGCATATGTCTCACCCACATCTGTGCTAGCTGGCATAGCCAGTCACATGGCTACAATTAATTTATTAGCTCTAGTCGACTTCTGCTCTTCGGTATGAAATTAGCTGTGGATTAGAAGTGCATATTTCTCTCCTGACAATAAGAGAGGTCTAGGTAGCTGAGACATACATGTGCGTGTCTGGGCTGACAAACTCCAGCCTTTGCCCTGAGGGGGGCATGGCCTTCCTTACACTCGTCGTTGGAAAAAAATGCGATATGATGAGAACATAAGCCAACACTATATTAACATGAAATAAGGTTTCAGCTCCTTGAAAATTAAGGAGAAAGGAGATGTTGGGGGTTCTGGCTCCAAACTCTTTCAGTGGGGGGAGGAACATGGGCTTTACCTGTAGCCTCACCAGTCAGTGGAGGAACCATGAAAACAGGCTGGAAAATAAAGACCCACATGATAAATGTACAATGTTTGTTACAGATTTGATCCAAAGACCTGCACAGGCATTTGGGATCTTCCTTTTACTGAAGTGTTGTCAATCGCATATACCAAAGACACAATTTCAGTGGAGGATCTTAAAGCACACACAAAGACTTTTCTCAGTGAAGTGTTATCAAAGAAAAAATTGAGGCTTATAATTGTTTGGAAATATCATCCCACAATTTAGGTTTTATACTGGGTTTTGGAAAGTATATGAAGCATATATTTGCCTTGAAACATAACTCAGCTGTCTCTTTTTCAAAGAAAAGTTAAACTGACAAGGAAAAAGAACATATTACAATAAGTTTGGAATAGTTATTAGTTTTTTAATTCCTATAACTGGAAAAACTTATGTCTGTTTTATTTGACAGTTAGAAAATGTTTTTTATTAGAAATATATTTTCTTTAAATTTATTACTGGAAAACAACTTTATTTGAAGAATTATTTTTATTTGCATGTAAGAATTTTTCAGTGAGTGTTTGGAATCTGTTACTGATTTTATTTACAATGAGTGATAATGTACCTGATAAAAAATTAAAATACACCAAACTGCCTTCGGAACTTGGAAGAAACTGGAAATAGACATTGCTGACTTTCAACTAAATAATTTATGCATATCGCATACAACCAATTAATTCAATAGTAGCAAGAGTTTTTATTTAATGCTCTTCAAAAATTATTATTTTTTCACATATTTATATGTTATATTGGCAGGTTGTTATAAAGATGGCCGATATTACGGAGAAGGAACAATAATTAAAGACAACTGCAATTCCTGGTAACGTTTCAGAGAACAGCAAATTGAATTTTATTTAACACATGTCATGAAACAGGAATTAATGTAGTGAGCATCGTTAAACTCATATTAAACATGTAATCAAATCACAATGTCTGGAAGGATAGTGCTGTGTTAAGCTATTGTAGGACTAGATTACCACCAATTTAGAATAATGGCAAGAGGTCAATGGGCTTTCTAATAGCGATACAAAAATGAAATTATTAAAATCTCCTACCTGGCCTAACTCTGTTCCTGCTCAGTCAATCTGCTGGCTCTGACCTGAGTCAAAATGGTTTCAGCCTAGACCTGGGCATTGACCTGAACACAGACAACACAAATATCATTAAGGTTTAGGGATTTTTTAGAATCTCTTCCTCTGTTTCTTTGGCATAAGTAATGAGACCTTATATTATTTGATAAGAAGAATATATATATATTTATATTTATACATGAAAGGGATGAACTGTTTGAGGACAGTAGCAGGCAGTGCAGGCAGGGGAGCTCTGCTGTCAGCCCTAGCAGTCGGTTGCCTGAGCCACCTCCTTGCTTTGCCTCTCCAAAAAACAGCCCTGAAAAAAACCAGCCTCAGGAAAGACCCTGGGGGGGTGGGGTGCGGGAGGTGGTGTTGTCCAGCAGCACCTAAACAGAGCTGGAACCCCACACTGGCCTGACTTTAGCTTGGGGTCCTTGGAGCAAGATGTTTATGGCCATATGGCTCCTTTCTGTGTTTCCAGAGTGAAACTTCCTCAAAATATCTCATTTACAGCATACTGCCTTTTCTCCCTGGTTTGGTCTCACAAAGATGGAAGCAAAATTTTTCATATATGACCTTTCCCACAAGGTGTAAACCTTCCCACCTTGTTCCAATTAGGATTCATTAGGTAGTGAAGTAGCAAGAAGTGGCATTATGTTTTCATAAATACTATGTCATTTATATTGTACACACTTTTATTTTTCCTCCTCCATCTTCCTTCTGCTGTTAGAGTGCATATTTTTTTCTTTGACAATTTGTGCTCTGCTCAGTGATATTCTTGCCCTTTCAGCAAATGCTTCCAAAGTCTCTGGAAGTGTTCAAAAGAAGTGTGCCTTGTTCGTCAAGACTTAATTCAGCACATAAATTCTGGAGATTATGGGTGAGAACACTTTTATTTTAAGGCTTTGTTGTAAACCACTGTATTGCTCATTTTATGTATGTGCAAATTACAAGTTATGCAGTCCTCCCCACCCCTTCTTTCCCCAGTTATATTACAGCAATTTGTCAGTATATGTACATCTGTGAAACTTTCCTAAATCTCTGGCAGATTATAGAATTTTAAATGGAAAGATACTGAAAGTTTCATGCTGGTAAGAGTTGACATTGTAAAATATCTATATCTAAAACATTCTCCTAATCTAGTAAAACTTTCTATTTTTTACACAAAATACTATTTAAATCATCTTCCTCTATTCTTCACTTTATTTATTACTTAGGATAGATATTTGAAGTCATCTTTTCCTCCTCCCTCATGAGCTTTCCACATAACAGTACTCTAGTTACAAGAAGCCTGTACTGCCAACTCTAGGTAGCGTTAGAAGAGGAAAGGATGGGCCAAGTGGGGACCAAGACATCAGAAATTTCTGGGGCTTGGTGTTTTTCTCCCTAGCAGTTCTCATTCCCCGCCAGGTAATGAATGCAGAGGAATTAGGGATACCTCAGCACCAGAGCTGTGCCATGGGAGCCTGCTGACAGTTTACAGACTGTACAGAGGTACAGGGGCTACCCCCCTAGGAGCTGAGGTGTTCATTCGTCAGTGAAGCCTGCCCAGATTCCAAGCGGTGACTCAGTGCTGAAACATTTTGCACTTCAGGGGGGATATTAAATCAACGGAGTTAGGGCAGACCATTAGGTTAGGCACCTGGAGCTCTTCACCTCTCTCCCCTCAGAGGTAAGCAGTACGGTTTGCCACAGGGTGGTTAAGCCCACCGGCAATATGACTCAGCTTCTGCAGGTGATTGCACTCTTCACTGACTACAGGCAGCCCAAGAGCAATGAGGCTCCTCATTTGAGCAGCACTAATTTTATCTCCTTGCTCCTCATACAAAAGCAAGCAAGAAAGGAAAAGGCAAAGAGAATGCGTTCCCATGTGGCTCAGATCTTTTCTAGTAATAATGAATTTCATTTTGTTCTAAAGGTATACAAGACATCTTTTTTTCTGTTTTGCATGGTTAACACTACAGTCTGAGCCTTGTCTATCTGAGAGTAGGGAAGGCACAGTTAAAGAGCCATGGGGAGCCCTTTCTCACAACCTGGCTGTTGGTGTAAAACTCGGGCAGAAGGTGTCAGCTGGACTTTCTGCTGGGTTCAACAGTGCCTCGCTGCTGGTGCACCAGAGTTTGAAAGCAATGTAACTCACTACATGAAGCTGTTAGCTCACTGTGGGCATCTGATCTGAGGCATAATTTGAGTGTAACTTCAAGACGACGGTAATTGTTATGATTGAGCATCTTGTTTTCCAGTACTTCTCTGCAGCATTGCATGCTCTATCTCCAGCAGGCTGACATGATGTTGACCTCAAATCACCACTTCTCATATCCTGCTGTGTAGCTCCATCCTAAGCTCATTTGCAGTGGTGGTGCCTGTATTAAGTATTTTCTCATGCATATTGAATGCAAGGTTTTGAAATGCAATTAGAAAGATTTATTTCTGGATGTTATTGTTACCGGTGTTCTTACAAAGGCACAAGGTATTAACGTGAGTGGTATCTCTAACCTGGGGTTTGTTTTCTCTCTGTGAGGAAGATGGAAAGCTGACAACTACACTCAGTTCTGGGGAATGACAGTGGAAGAAGGTTTCAAAAAGCGCCTGGGCACCCTACCACCATCTCATTCCCTGCTGAATATGAGAGAAATTCCAGTAAGTGTCATGTACAATTGTTAATTTTTTAATAACTTTTTCACATGGAAAAATATATATGGACAATTATAAGACTATGATTCAGAGATTTAACATCAAATGCTTCCATGTTGAATATGAAGCTCCTGGAATAGTTCTCCAAACTGTAGTTTGTGTGGTTCTATTGGTGGAAATCAAACAAGGAGGAACAAAACCAAATATTAACCATTGCGAAGCTGTACACCAATACGAACTTAACATTATAGATCACTGCCTTTGAAATCTTTTGCTTCTTTAGGATGGTTCTATCCTTTCCTCTCTATTTGCTAATCGTTGCACACATAGATATAACCATTAAAAAAAAAAAATCTGTGCCTAGATCATTAAGACTAACAACTGAGACTAAACAGCAATCTTTGAAAGAATGAAGCAATGTAAAGATGCAGTAATAGGCTGGGGTTTAGAACAAATGGAAAGAAAAATGATGTGAAGCATAGGAAAACTAGGTAATTCTCTACTACCAGCTTTCTAAACCTCTTGTCCATTGCCATTTATGTGGTTGCTAAATTAAATTTCCATTTATATATTTATGCTCAAATTAGTTCTGCAGCAAAGCAAATACACCTTAAGCTATATGGGTAGGTTAAGCAATTAAAGAAGAAATGCGTAGCTATTGATTCCAGAGTAGATTTTCCTATGCTTTGGGTCAGTTACTTAACTTCTTTCTTAGAAGACCCAAATTATTGAAATTATAGACTGAAAAATATTAACTACATCACTATGGTGAAATTAGAAAAATTGCAAGAATGAGTAGATAGACTCAAGGTTTGTAAATTATATTAAATATAACAGGTTTTTGCCTTTGGCAAGTGATGCCATTTGATTATCTATTTGAAGTCAGTCATTGATGCTTGTTATATATGTGTATGGCAGAAGGGTTTCCACATCACAGAAAATCTTGTGGGGACAACAGTGCAGAGCTACTATTTGACAGGGAATTTGGGAAAGAGGTCCATTTGCCTCTGCAACATTTTTAACAATCCTAACCCTTTTGCTTGATGCAGACTGATTTTTTTTGTCCTCCATAAAGTCATCTTCCTGCTCTGGTGTGGCAAGGCATTGGGCTGTAGCTCAGATTGGCCAGCTTGCTCAAAATTACACCATGGAGGGTTGTCAGAGAAAGAAGTTGACAGAAATTAAGCTTTGAAGTTTTGCTTCATGTGATTTTCCAGAGTATTCTTTGCAGCCAAAGAGAGATCCATTTCAGTTGAAGATGGCATGTCAAAATAAGACAGTCATAGATGTTAGTGCAATACTTAGTAGGTATTTGTCACAAATTAGCAGTGAACTGCATGGAGGCTCAAGAGACTTGGGGCTGACTTGCTGTTGTTGGCTTTTGCCTTGAGGAATACAGTATGACATTTATACAGCAGAAGCAAAACATGGGCATCATATACTTAGCTCAGAGATTGATGTCTACATGTCTAGCTAGGTGAGACAGATTCCACCTAGGAAAAAAAGAAAAGGAAGGATATAAGAAATTATTTATGGTATTTCCTCTCTTCCATTCTTCCAGTTTGAAGTAGCTAATCATTCAGCGGTCCTGTATTATCTCCAGCCTAGTAATTCTGTTATTAAGCTTCCTGTAGCTTCTTTGGCTGCTGCACTGCTTATGGCCTTTGTTCCACTGACATATTTATCAGGCATATTTTTTTTATCTCTTATCTTTTTGTGAAATCTGTGAGCTACAGCCCAACTACCTTTGGCCTTGCCAGGTACCCCATGATCGTCAGTGCATTCTTCTCCAGAAATCCAACTTCGCACATGCATGCATTTAGCCCTTGGAAAGTCCTGCAGGTTGCTGGAAGTACAGGCTTTGCACAGGTTTCTAAGAAACCTTTCTCTCTACTTAGAAAGGTTCAAAATATAAAATAATAACATCTGTATGACTTAGCTTCTGGAGAATTCTTTGAACTTGCAGAAAATTGCTCTGAATTGTACATGAGCCCATCTCCTACCTATGGCTTCTCTTCAGAAATACTAGAACTTTCTTGCTCCTAACCCAGTGGTTTCTGTTTTGGCTAGTCTTAATGTAAAATATTTTTCTCTGTAGCTTTCTGCAAAGTTCCAAAGCTCCCTGATTCTGTCCTGTTCTATAGCTTTCTAGAAGAACATCATCTCTGTAGTGTCCTTGTTCTGCCTCAGGAAACTTCCTATCTGCCACATTTTAATATTTCACAAAAACATTAAATAAATAATAGTTTTTAAAAAAGGTTTTCTTCACTCATAGCCAGCTCAATATCTACTGTCTCTGCACAATCCGTCAATTTCATAACATGGATCTGGCTCACCACGGGCACATAGAGAGATTCTTCCAATTGGCAAACCAACAGTAGCCATGGAGTATAAGATAAGTCTTATACCTGATTTTAAGACACACTTACCCCTGCTTCACCGTCCACGAATAATTTTCTGTCAGTGATATTTCCTGAAGAATACTAACACATTTACAAAGTCCTAATTGATGAAAAACAAGTAGGTTTTCATGACAGTGTTTCCATTAAGCTTCACCTGTAACTAGGTTACTGCTGAGAAGAGAGTAAAAAGATACGAATGGCAAAATTTAGAAATAATGACTTTTTCATATTTTTCAGAGACATGCCCCAAACTTTAATGGCTTGACCTTTAAGTGACTTTGTTGAGTACTAATTCACCCTCAGGCCAACCTATTAGTTACTTGCTGTGGCTAAATTGGCACTAATTAAGTATTCATGCATTCTATGGGATTATTACTGTCTTTCCCATTTTGCAGGTGAGATAACGGCAAATCGTTTGCCCGAAGTCATATGTTTAGTTGATAAAAATGTTACAATTAGTGTTCAGTAGTTTTTGGCTCTATCTTGTCGTGACCTGATTAAAACCTGGCAGCTTTGCTAATGTAGGAAGAAAACCATAGCTACTCATTCATTAAATACATTAAAAAAACCCCAAACAAACAAACTTCAAAAAAACCCACCAACATTATTTATTCAACATGCTACTTATCTGTTATTTAGAGAATAAATGTCAGTTTCTGGTACCTAAGGGCCTGTTGTTCTGATTATTTTCTAATGTATTTTTGGAATGCTTGAGAAAAACATTTTTCTGTGTAGAAGGATCTCTTTACTCAATTGCAGGGAAAAAAAAGATTCAAAAACATAAAGCCCTTCCATGTTAACCACTTTACACTGACAGTGGAGTCTTAGGTTGCACCAGTGCTGAAATGGTTTGTTGTGGAGTAGAGACTTTTTAGTTGTTTTTTTGACTGATGTATCCAACCACAAATACGGCTTCATAATATTACTTCAAATGAAGTGTGGCAGAGCTACAATTCATCTCAGGGAAAACATAAGCTTCTTGAAGTAGAGCTTTTAAAAGCTCTGCTATTAATAAAAGACTATACCTGCTCAATAAGGTGATGTCTATGTCTAGGAAGGGTATTTTAACATGATGGCACGTTAGAATACCTAAAATACAACGATATGGAACAAGAACTAAATCTGAACCGAGGACCCTCTGCTGCAGAGTATGGGTAGACCTGAATAATGACCTGCAGCTCAATGCACCACTAAAATTGTTGTGACTCCTGACAATGCTGGAGCTCCCAATAGTGTCACGTGCATTAGCTGAGAAAACACTTGAAAATGTTTACCCACTGCAGGAGATAGTGTTATCATTCTTGAAGCTCTGTATAATGCAAAAATGACCACCACACCTTTAAAACACAGAGTGATACACATTTGGTGGTATTCTGTCAGTACATGTTCTGGCAAGAGGTGCATGGCAATGATGGTGTCTGTACCTGCTGGCAGCAAGGTGTCACTGAAGGGCCATCTTTCAAGAAAATGAAATACACAGTTTAGTAATATGGCATCATTTGGGATTAAGTATCAAAGAACTTGTAAAGGCAGTGTGAAACTATACAAAGTATACCAGCTGTTCCCTTATGGTTCAAATGAGTAGTTTATGTCATGGTTCCTCTGATAGATGTTTTTTCCTGGTAAAAATGTTCAGCAGCTGTACATCTCCCCTTGCAAACTGAAGGCCGTGCATGCCCGTTTTGTCTTTAAAAGGGAGCGATGTCCAGAACCTTTTTCCTATATTAAAAAACCCCAAACCAACCTCTCCCAAAAAACCCAAACAAACAAATTGTATTCCCTCAGAAAAACTATTTCCACATTTGCAACTTCAGAAATCTTCAGACCTTTTTCTCTGATAAGCCATCTAGCTTTATTGAAGAAGTCATAGCTGAAGTTAGAGTGTTCTTTTATAACCCATTATCCTCCCGCTTTGACCAGACTGCTAGCTTCACTGCAGAGAATACATATGAAGGTTTAAAAATAGTTTGCCAGTCATTTTTTTCTGATTGCATTGTGCTGTCTGGTGGTGGTCCATGGAGCACACATTGAGAAACAATTGTCTAGACTTACCATTTGTGACAGAACAGCAGTGCTTCTCGATATCAGGGTAGCAATTTCCCAGACAAAAGGCTAATGTCTCTGGCTGTAGGTCAATCCTGTATTTTTAAATGACAAGGCTGAGGGTTAATGAGGGATTTGCTCTGGGATTTACAATATGAGGCTGTTAAATACGTTGGCAGTAGTTTAGGAATGTGTAAAGTAACACATTGTCTCAGACCAAAGATCTATTTAGAATTCTGCTTTTCTCAACTGCCTTATTTCATAGACTTACAGAAAATCATAGAATGCCAGGTTGGGAATTACCTCAAAGATCATCTGCTCCAACCTTTCTTAATTTGTACATTGTAAGCAGCCATTGCCTACATGAGTGTGCTGAATAATATTTACTAGATTTTGCTTATTTACTGGTTGATAGTGAGCAGTTTTAACATGTAAAAGAAATGTTATTTGTCTGGGATTTTGCTAATATGATTCATCTTCAAAGTAAATCTTGTGCTTGCTCATTAATGATGAATGTAATAATAATTTAGCAAGCTATTCTTTAATTTAGCTGTTGCTTTCTCTGTGTTATTTGAGGTTGCAAGTCCCATGTATCTAACCAGACTTTGAAAAAGTAGACTTTTTTAAATTGATTAATCAAAATATTGAGATTAATATTTCAACAAATTTTAAAAGATTACTAGCTTGGTATGTGTGGAGCTAAAATTTTCAAAAGTACTTACGTGAGTCTACAGCTTGCAGTACACTTTAAAAATGGCTAGTGATGTTTAGGACTCACAGACTGCATCTGAAGTAGTGAGCCTAGAAACACCTGATAGTAACTGGGTTTAGGCGTATGCACAGACTGTATCAATCTGTCTGTTGGGGCTGACTCCCAATCTAATATCAGGTATAGACCTGAGGTACAAGCTTCTTATTTCCTTATTTGCTTCTCAACTGTGGGTTTTCTGTGGGAAGTAAATCCAGGTGTACAAGCTGGATGGAGGCACTGCTGTTTACCAGTGTGATTTGAAATAAAATAAAGAATTTTGAACAGGATAGAAGCCATTGTGCTTCGGGGCATGAGCCTGCTTATAAGAAAGAAGCATCAGGGAATGTTTTGCTTTGGTGCAGATTATCATATTTTGTATATTATATTTTCCTCTGCAACAGATGTTATCAACAATTGTTTGAGACAAACTGGTAGACTGGATGGACTAACACTGCAATTCTGTATGGCCATTCCTATTTCCCTGCACAGCATAAGCAATCATTCCATAAAGATCAACAGTTAAAAAAAGAAAAAAAATGGGTCAATGGTTTTAATATGTCGACCAAAGAGCTGATTATTAACAGTTGTAGCAGATGGTTCTTGCATATGTGGATATTTGTGCAAAGCTTGGAGGACATAAATTAAGGCTGAGAGATGAAGATGCCAAAAATGACTATCCAAATGGCTGTATTGAGCAGACCGTGAATTCTCATCAGCTCAATATCAGATGGCAGAGCAGAAGGAAAATCACTGTTTTTTTGGTGTTTTGTGTTTTTTTTTTTTTTTGTTTGTTTGTTTTTTTTTTTTTTCCTGGAATGAAACTTAAGTGCTGGAGATGAAAAACCTCTGTGTAAAAGACAAACTAATGATACGCTGCATTGATACCTCCCCATGGTAACTAAAATGTCTCACATGCAGCCATGTATCAAGGACAACATGGTAACAGGTACCTAACTGCACTAGCAGAATGCTTTTCTTTCCAAAAATGCCAGCTGGATCATCATTAACATGTTTCACAGGGTAATGTCTGAGATAAATATTTGAGAGAAACTGGACACGTTATTCAGGTTGGCAGCTGTGGAGCTCAGCTTTCCAGCTCAACTGGTGGAGTGCCAGAAGCCCCTGGCTCTCAAAGGGTCATCAGCCCTCAGCCACAGGGTAACTGCCGTAGGGATGTTCAGGAAGTTACAGCTGCCAATGCTTTAGGCTTTCTCAACTTAAAAATTCAGAATTTTTGAAGCAAAATAAGGAGGAAATTTAAGGCAAGATTAGGAAATGAAGCACATACAGATCTCCTACATTTTGTTTTAGGGAAAGTCACTTCCAGAAGAAAAATTTCCTGCATTTTTTGCAGCCACTTATGCATGGCCTGAGTGGATTCATGATCCTCTGGATCAACGAAACTGTGGAGCATCCTGGGCTTTCTCAACTGCAAGTAAGACTAATTTTTTTTTTTCTTTTAAAAATATCACTGTCTGTTAGATGTGTGATGAAAATTTGTAGTGATTAGTAATAAAGTAATTTCAGGTTACTGCTCAATTTGTGTCAGCAAATAGGAACGTTTAAAATTGTTACAGCTTTCCCTCTAAATTGTCCCAATCTAAGTCAGTCTAAGCTGTAGAGGTTTGCTTCTCATAAGTTTCTGTAACATGGGGAGAACTTTTGGTGACAGAAAGTAGAAAATGACTTGTGTAGTGAACTTTATCATAACTGGTAAAGTAACTTAAAAAGTCTGAATTCCTTGCTGGCACAACTACATGCTTGACTTGAAAACTTAAAGTAAGCTTTATTTTTTTAATATAAATGCATATATTTGTGCATTTGCCATTGTCCAACCCTATCTATTCAAGTAAGTTAAGAGTATTATTTTCACAATTTTGTAAAAACAACAACAACAATCCAAAAACCAATTCTGAAGCTGCTCAAATATTTGTAGAAGAAACTATTTCCAAATTCTGTAAGCAAAGAAATGTCAGTAATGCAATTCAACCTCATGTGCTACCACATCTGGTTTCATGAAAAATGGACACAAATATTTGTGTCACTTTCTCCAAAGAAGCTACAGCCATCAGTTATGTTATTTCTTCTTATGTTGCAATAAATCACAGTACATATTGGGATATATATATAAAGGTAGAGAAGAAAATTATGCAATCAATCTTTATGACTCGATGCAGCCAGTGGGTCTTCATAGGTGCAGGTTTCTGCAACTGCTTCTTTAAATCAGAGAAGTAAGAGAAGAAAAAGACCATTTAGGTCACTTAATCCCAGCTCCTTTCCAAAGCCAAAATGAACACCCTCTGTTACCAATATTTCTTGTGCAGTTTAGTTTTAAGAGAAAACCAAGAGAGCTTCTAACAGCTCTACTGACAGATTACTGCAGAGAAGAACAGAGCTCACTGAGGGGGAAGACTTCCCAGGTATTCAGTCTAAAGTTTCTGTTTCATAAGAGTCTTCTGATTTTAATTCACATAATTATTTTCAATGCTAACTATTGTGAGATCGCTTCCCATGTTATTTAGGTGTATTAACATTTTCAATCTGAATTTTCAATCCTCCTTTGTAGGATGAACTTGTTAATGAATAGGCAAGCACCGGTCTATCATTTCTTCTTATCATGAGTAATTCCTATATGCGTTCCAAAACTATGCAGTGAAAAGCATTTAAAATTATGAAAATAAATTCATGTGACACCTCACAAAAGATCAACACACATTCGTTGTCAACTATCATCAGCAGATTTACTTGTCCAAAGTTCACTGAAGTCAGTGTTGATTTTGATGTGTCTTTAGATTTTAATGGATTTTTAATTATTATTTTCAGGATCAAAAATGAAATGTTAACAATTAAAACCAAATTGGCTGGGATTGGAGCTTAGTTGTTGTTTCACTGACACCCAATAAAGAGAAGTGTCTTAATTTCACCTACTATTTATTTAACCTAGTCTGCCTTTATATCAGTTATATATTAGTACTTAGAATTATGGCTATCTGATTGAGTTCAGACATTTGAGGTGTCTATCTCACAAGAAGAACCTTGTGCGATAAGGAAACCAAATTGGCTGGGATTGGAGCTTAGTTGTTGTTTCACTGACACCCAATAAAGAGAAGTGTCTTAATTTCACCTACTATTTATTTAACCTAGTCTGCCTTTATATCAGTTATATATTAGTACTTAGAATTATGGCTATCTGATTGAGTTCAGACATTTGAGGTGTCTATCTCACAAGAAGAACCTTGTGCGATAAGGGATACACATTCATATGAGTAAATCCAAATATTTTTTCCATTAAAACCAATACATACATTCACATTTGAATTTTATTTTTCATAGAACTAGTCTTTTTTGCCCTTGGTTTTTTTTTTCTTTCTCAAATAAAGTAATGAAAGATAGGGGGAAAAAAAAAAGAGATTTGGGGATTCAGCTGCGGAGAAGTGAGTGAGTATTTGCATCTTCTCCTGAAGACAGCCAGAGATGAATATGCTTTTATAAACATGATAAAAACTATCAGTTAAATTATGTAAATGCCTCATATGATCTTTAGATATCTGGGATTATATGATATCCAGAAAACCTATAGATTAGAATATTACAGCAAATTTGCTCATGGTGCTTTGCAGTTTCACAATCCTCTTTCTTGAAAGTCTGTACAGAGTATATACGTATTGTTTTGTAAAGATATCTGCACGGGCAGAAAGTACTGATGTTGTATTTCAGTTCCTCTTTCACAACCAGCATGAAGTTGTGAGTAATTATTTGGTTTTGATAACAGAAAATTTATTTCCTAACAGGTGTTGCAGCAGATAGAATAGCTATTCATTCCGAGGGTCATATCACAGACAACCTTTCAGTTCAGAATTTGATATCTTGTGATACCAGGAATCAACATGGATGCAATGGTGGAAGTATTGATGGTGCTTGGA
Organism: Eurypyga helias; assembly: GCF_000690775.1. Classification (NCBI taxonomy): domain Eukaryota; kingdom Metazoa; phylum Chordata; class Aves; order Eurypygiformes; family Eurypygidae; genus Eurypyga; species Eurypyga helias. Next base: position 19,554 of record NW_010274106.1, read on the forward strand.
GATACTTGAAAACACATGGGTAGATATTTTATTTCTCTGTTTAGCTTATTTTAACTTGAACCAGTTGCTTAAACTGCAATGTTGCTTGCGTCACAATGATGATTCCTGACCTCTCACAAAAGAGGCATTTAGCTCTGTCCTAGGTCAAATGAACTGTACTACTTCATCAAGACTATCACTACCTTTCATTTACACCTTCTTTAAATTACCTTCATGAAGCCCAGGAATTACGAAGCATTCCCAAAGAAATAAGTGGAGACTATTTTGAATGAAAGCTCACAGTGAGAAAATTCTGCAACCACCTAGCTTCCATTTAAGCCTCATTACATCTAGTTGTTGTCATTAGCTATAATGCAACTAGGGAAATGATAGGCTCTCTAACAGCAAGACAAACAAGAAAGTTGTGGTGTGGTAGGGTTTTTTTGGGTTTTTTGTTGTTGTTTTTTTTTTTTTTTTATGTCAGAGACAGTACCGTAAGTGGATTCAGAAGTTCTACAGTTATTAGGGTATAGGCTCTTCAAGTTAAGCAACCCTGAGTAAGCAGACAGTTCCATGAGACAACATTTTGAATATTCAAAAGGGTCAAACATTGTCTTTCTGTTAAGCAAATTGTGAAGATCCTATCCCAAGACTGTGCCAGAAAGCAACACAGTAGCAAGGACTATACCTAGATCCTTCTTCCTTCAAGCTGGACTAAGCCGTTAATGGCTCTCAAACTCCACATGAACAGCTAGAAGTTTTTAAAAATGACATATAGTAATTTATAGAATTACAGAATGATTTAAGGTGGAATTATCTTTCGGAATTCACCTAGTCCAGCATCCAGCTCAAACCATGGCTAACCCTGAAATTAGATGAAGCTGCTCAGGCCAAGTCCCTGTCATGTTTTGAGTATCTCCAAGGACTGAGTTTCCACAACATTTCTTATGGTACATCTCTTCGTTTGACAACTCCTGTTGTAGAATATTTTTTTATTATATTTAATCAGCATTTTCCTTGGTATGAATTGTTACTGGTAACTTTCAGCTTTTCAGTCTACATCTCCAAGAAGAGTCTTTCCATCTCCTCTATGACCTCTCCTTACATAGTTGAAGACATTAATTAGGTCCCCTTTTAGATTTCTCTTCTCTGGGTTGATAAAATTCAGCTGACTCGGCCCCTTCATGTTTATCATATGCTTCAGCCCCCCAAGTGCCTTCCATTGGACTTGCTCAGTTTGTCAGTCTCTTTACTGGGGATGCCATAACTGAACACAGTACTCCAGACATAACATCACAATTTGAAGGGAATAATCATTTTCCATAATGTCTTGGCTATGGTATTGCTAACACAACGCAATATTGATTTTCCACCTTTGCTGAGAGGGCCCAGTGTTGACGCACGTTCAACTTTCTGCTCATCAGAACCCCAAGTAATTTTCTGTGAAACTGTTTTTTACACAGACTGTGTCCTGCCAGTAGAGCTGTATGGGCAATTCTGGCTCAGAGACAGGATTTGGCTTCTGCCTTTGTTGAAATTCCTGAGGCTTCTGTCAGCTCACTTCTTCAGTGTTGCTCTGAATGGCAGCCCTGCATACTAACCACTCCCCGCCAATTTGACATCCTCCACAAATTTAATGAGGGTGCCTTATGTCCCACTGTCCAAATTGTAAACAAAGTTGCAAATCAGTTTTGCAGCAGCAGCATTAACTCCTGAGGAATGCCACTAGGAAACAGACACCAGTCACTTTGATCTGCCGACCTTTCAGTGTGCCCGTCCAGTTCAGTTACTGACCTTGTATGCAACTCGTCCAGTCCAGTATCTCTCCAATTGAGTTAGGAGAACACTACATGAGACCATGGTGAAAATGTTGCTAAAGCCATGGTAAACGATATCTGCAACTTTTCTTATTCTCCATGGAGGCAGTCATTTCATCATAGTCAGATCATCTCATTGCATCATCCCATCATGGTGAGGCAAACTATGCCTCGTGGTAAATCTGTCTTGCCTGTGTCCAGTTTACTCCTTGAACTTCATGTGCCTGGAAACTGCTTCCAGGAGGATTTGCAATAAACAGGTTTATATACTGCATAATTAAATTCCACTGTTTCTCACATTATCAAAAAAATGTTTGTACATCCTGTTCCATACCAAAATCTATTTCATCTCCCACTTTCATACTCTCTCATCCCTTATTCTGTCTTTGATGTACTTGATACTGACAGACAGACAGATCTCAGGTGTACTGACAACTTTTAATTTTAGTTAACAGACAAACAAACCACGGAAAGAGTGAAAGAATGTCCGATGTGATGCATCAGATATCACAGTTGTCATGGCTGCCTGGGGATCCAGGTGAAGACCAAAGCACTGTCACTCAGAAGGACACAGTGTATAAAGTGATTGTTCTGTTTTCTTCAAGTGTACCAAAATGTTTCTGATCTGACAAGGATTTTCTGTTCTTATGGGGAGAGTTTACATCGAGTGTCCCTCTGTCTTTCCATCTCAGGGTTTAAATACTAAACTAGTTTTGATCTAGGTTTTGAGTGGGATACCCTTTAGGTGAGTGATTACAGCAGGCAGTAATAGTTTCCTTCTCAGCACCTCCTGTGGGTAAAGGCAAAGGCTTCAATCATGAAGAAAAGAAAGCTATAACCTAACATTTTAAGGAACACTTTTCTTTAACTAGAATAACATGCTCCCTTTAAGCAGTAGCTCATGCTCTTAAGACAGTAAATACAACTCTTTCTCACTGGACTATTCACTTGCCTACCTTGTCAAGGATGGGAGCACAAGAGTCTGTGGTGTAGATAAGGTAAGAGATCCATTTTAATGAGTATTATCTCCACAACAGTTGGAGCAAGCTATTTTTCCAGGAAAAGCCCTAAAGAACACAGTAATAGGACAAAATACAAGTCTTCTGTTTCCTCTGACTGTTATCCCTGTATGGGCACCATGAGCCCGTAATAATAAGATTCTTCCTATATGAGAAATCTCGGTTTGGTTTTGGGTATTTTTTTTTTTTTGCCTGGAAGTGTGGTTAGTGATGCAGAGTGTTCTGCAGAGGCATTTCAAGTATACAGGAGTTATCTTCTAAGATAAGTGAGGCAGGCTGAAGCTGCATGAGGCATTTCATTATCAACCCAGCTGTATCCACACAGGGGGTCATGCTGGTCTAAACGTAGTAGTGAGAAGGTTGTCCCCTGACTAGCCACAGAGTACTGTGTGGAAGTGGTGTGTAGAGCAGGCTTTTGGACTGATGTAAGCGTATAAACAAGGCACCCACCTTGAACTATCTTTTTGCCTTCCAAATACTTGCATCATTGCTCAGTCATCTGAGACACCTCACGCTGTTCACCAGCCTCTGGCAGATGACTGCCTGAGTAAAGAATCTGCAGGGCAGTTGTGAGAAATATCACAGATTTTTTGGAGACTATCTAGAACCCCAGTAAGTCTGCAGTCCCAGGTGATTTTCTTAGTCATTCATCCACCTTTCTTATCCTCATGGGGCCAGCTCCAACACATACATCATCACTGTTCTCTTACAGACCTTTGCCTGCTACCTATTCTTAGCACCATCAAAGTATCCCACACAAAAACATCTCTACTTACCTTTCTAAACATTTCTATCTTTCCTCAAATTCAAATGATATTTCAAATCCACTTCCATCAGTTCCATCATACAGCCACAAATAAACACCTTAAGGAAAATATCCAAATATCTGTGAGGACACATACTGGAAGTACACAGAATGGCTGTGCTGGGTCTGAGCAAGCGTCCATCTAGTCCAGTATTTTGTCTCTGACAGTGGGAAAGACCAAATGGTATAAGGAAAAACTAATTAATTCACTAGACTGGTAATGGAATAATTTTTGTAGCTGAAACGCCCTAATTCATAACCCTTTACCTTTAAGAATGAAAATATGGAAATTTATGGCATAAAAATCTGAAGTGTATTCTGAATGAGGCTTGTTAAATAGTGCTTGCTTCCTCACACTTTTAGGTGACTTTTATTTTATGAGCCAGTATATTGCAATCATTTTTTTCATTATCTCCATACCTTGCAACAGGGAGAAAGCACATTGATTTTCTGTGTGGGCTTGTAAATTTTCACAGCAGGTGCTAAATGCTGTTTTAAAGCTTCTGGTTTTCTGATTTCTGAAGTGTGCTGATCTCAGGTTTTTGATAGATTTTCAGGAAAATCAAGTGCTGGCCTATATCCCTAGTGAAGCCAATAGGAGACTTCCATAAAGCTCAATGAAGCTCAGTGCTGAGACCTGAATATTCAGAATCACTGAGCACTCAATTAACAGTGAAATCTGCTATAAGTGGAGCTGAATAACTGTTTAACTCTCACTCTCTCTTTCTGTCTCCCTCCATCAATTAAAGAATAAATATTTATTCTGTTTCTAATTATTACTATTAATTTTAGTTAGTTACAAACTATAATTAGGGAGAAATCAGTGTGGTTTGAAAATATCTATTTTATCTGTTAAGGGAAATCAAAAGCTCATAGCATTTAAGAATGAGAAAGTAACACTTCATTTTCAAGTAGTAAAAAACTACACATACTGCTTCTAATCACGGCTTTGTCTGATTCGTCCCTTGGGCTCTTGGCAGTTGCAGGTTATGATAAGGCTATTATTGTTATTAGTTTTGGCCAATTTGCTAATAGTGTGATCTAATAATATTTTTTTTTTATTAGGCTCTTTCTCACAATTTCAATATATAAATACAGTAAATACATGTCACTCAGCAGCTATCCTTTATTTCTTCTGGCATTCTGTGATCAGTGGTGACTAGAATAATTATGTATATAGAGATAGATACATTTTCTAAACATTACATATATATGCATATGCAAAACAAAGGTTCCCTTCTACCCAACAATAGAAACAAGGCATAATAAAAAGAGTAATAACAACCCATGTATATTTTGCCTAAATACTTACCATTCCCCATTGGAAATCTGGGAATCCAGAATACCTTCAGACATTGAGAAGGCATTAAAAGAGGTTGCAGGTGAGTAGACTGAAGACCTAAGCAATAGCAGCTTACCTTTAGGTGGACAATACCTTTCAATGTAGGCAGAATTACTGCTTTTTGCAGCTTCTGGGTGTGTTGGTCTAGTTTGGGCAGAAAGAATTTGCTAAGCAAAAAGCCATTCTCCTCAGGGTCAATTTTTCTACCACCACAGGCAAATGGGAAAATGACTTTTCTTAGCCAAAGAAGTTGAAGCATATATGTGCTTATCTTGTAAAAATCCTGATAATTAAATATACACAAACTTAATTATCCTGTGTTTCATAGAAATACAGTTTCCAGTTCTTCAGATTTGTAAAGTTCAGTGTAATTGGCAAGTTACATACATACATAACCTTTTTATAAGACTACCTATTTTAAAATATTCTGCTTCAGTGAACTATTTAATTATGCTCTTTAAAAGAAACCCTCTGATAGGCCTCCATATCATTATCACAGAAATGTGTATATTGTTTTGGAAACATCTAACAGTATAATGTAGATAACTAGGAGGTCACAATATCTCATAAAAAGGATAAAATAGTAAGTGGAAGATTCAGGGTGCCTTTATTCGAGTATTTCAGGTTGTTAGTAAGTGTATTTTAAATATATGCTTTGTTTGCTTCACTTTATTGAAGTAAAAAGGATGTTCAGTTAGTTAGCTAAAAAGTCAAAAAGGCTGAATAATTCAGGATAAGCTATTTGGAACAAACTTACTGTATGAAGAAGCAGTTCATTTGATGTATTGCCAAGGTAAGGAATGAAAACCCCTCCTTAGCTTTCCTTGAAAGTACCTCTTATTTTCACTGCCCTTTTCCATTCTTGGATGCAATGAGGGCTCTTAACCTGTGCTTCAAAGCTCCTTTGATTTAGCACTTTGGAGATTTTCAAATCCAAAATTAGCATGGGTTTAAGTCTCAGGTAAGTTATCAGAGCTCCTCTACAGTCACTCCACTAGCAACATGAGTGTTAAATGCCTTCAAGTCTTTGAAGCCTGCAACTAGAAAAATGTCAGACAGGTGAAATTTTCATTGTTAATCCAAGATTTGTCTTTGTTTCATTTAAAAGAGTTAATACAACCCACACATCTGCAGTTGTACATTGGTTTTGAAATCTTTATTAGAATAGAAACTTCCCAGTGATTACTGGGTTTAATATTTTTAAGTTATCATCTTTGTAGAATATAGAATTTAATTTAAAAGTATTAAAAATTACTATTATGTACTGTAGATAAAATATAAAGCCTTGAAATTCAAAGCTGTAATGCAAATTTATAATGAGTGGTAGGAAAAAATTAACCGCTGTATGTGCGAGCAAAAGATCTCTGAGCATTTAGAAAACATTTTGAGGTAGATACTTTCCTAAGAAATAACCAGAATGTTTTCAGGAGCTGTAGAGACCAGACACATCCACCTGTGATATCATGGCACAATCTACCATTTTAGTTTCATCTTAGATGCTCACTGCTGTCAATAACTGCCCCAACTTCCTGTTGTCTGGGAATACACTGAGTTCAGCCTAATTCTGGATACTCTGGATATGAGTTTAACCCTGTCAAGAGCAATGTGATGCAAAAATGAAGACAACAGATAAAGCACTTACTCATGTCAGCTTTGTATGCACAAACATTACTGAACGTTACTGAAAAATAGCAAAATTATATAATTGCAATAAATCCAACCATTAGATTGTTAATTTATTGATCTTATTCAGTGTGAACTTTCATGCATCATTTATGAGGTTAATGTACTAAACAACAACCATTAAGTGACTAGGTGACACAATTTGCCTACGTCCAGAGGACGACTGCAACTGAAACAGTCCTAAACGTCATGCATATGAATTGAAGCAAACACTTTCCAGGTGAAGATCTGAGACCTTCACACTTTCGAAGAATGAGGGACTCTGTCAATTTACTTTAAAAACAACAGTTGAAAATAATTAAAATCTTGAAATAAAACTGCAGAAATGTTTAAGTAAGCTTATGATCAACTTTTTAAAAATTCTTTTCCTCTGAACAGGGTTGTATCCTATGCTTGCTATCCATCATTTTGGAACAATAATCTGGAACCCTCAGGTGAAAATCACTGTTATGTGTCAAGTGAATATGGAAAAAACTATACAAATGGGCCATGTCCCAATGCTTTAGAACAATCCAATCAGTTATACCGGTGTGCCTCTCACTACAGGGTCTCCTCAAAGGTAAGTTCATGCTGTGCACCCATTGTCTCACCCAGTTTTCTCTTCTGGGGTTTGAAAATTGTCTGGCAGATTGAAGTATGTTGAATTTACTTGAAGACTGGAGCTGTGAATTTCACTTGTATTTTCAGAAGAATTTAAATTCTTTATAGCTTCTCAGGTTTACATCATCTCTTCATAGGTGCTGTTCTGTGGTCCTACAGAGATTAGAGACAGAAAAAGTATGCATTCATAACTGTGCATTAGTGCTTCTTAAACATGAAGGTTTTGTTAATTTGGTAAACCAAATCATCTCTAGCAGAAATACAAGTTCAATGGTACATTTATAACATATATATCTGTGTGTGCACAATGATAAATTAGTATGCGTTTTAATTTTATTTAATAAAATATATTATCTATCTTCCCTTTCCGCCTCTGCTGCTGCTCTCAGGAAACTGATATAATGAAAGAAATAATGGACAAAGGACCGGTACAAGGTATGGTAAGTTTGGAAGATAATACCATTATTGAAATAATTAAAGTGTCCAATGTCCTTGTATCAAAATATGAGAAAACATGAATTGCATTCCACAGTGAATGAAACAGACATGTTCAGCCAGGGACATTTGATGGGCAAATAGTGACCCTAAAGGCAGCTATGCTGCATCAGAATCCATAATAATTACAATGACCTTGAGCTGGATTTGTTGAAAATTTGTGCAAAATCTGTGTGCTGGAAACATGCCTTTCTCCCATGACAGTTCTTTACTCATTGATGAAATAGTTATTTGGGACTATGCAGGAGGAATTAAATGTTAGCAGAACTCTGCTTTATAAGGCTGGGAATGATTCCCCCACTGTCTGAGGCCAACTCACCAACCCTGCTCTCCTCTGAAGGCAACGCTACAATTTATGGGCCATCCAGCAAGTCAGTCCATGCTGGAATATTCCCAGAATTTTCCATTTCATAGCCTAAGTGTTCTTGTTGGTTGTGGGGGGCTTTCAGTTTTGAATTTATCTG
>NW_010274106.1:27787-44709 GCF_000690775.1 Eurypyga helias
CAGAGAAAAGAAGTGAGGGAATGAGTGAGGGAATGCAAAAGAGTTATTTAGCCTGAACAATCTCCAGTTGCAGCCATGGATGGTGCTGGCAGCATCTGAAAATGCAGGTTCCTGCTGTCACCCCAGACCAGTGCAACTGAAGAGGTTGAGGGATGTGGGCCTTGGAGTGGTAGGGGAAAAAGAAGTGAGGGAATGAGTGAGGGAATGCAAAAGAGTTATTTAGCCTGAACAATCTCCAGTTGCAGCCATGGATGGTGCTGGCAGCATCTGAAAATGCAGGTTCCTGCTGTCACCCCAGACCAGTGCAACTGAAGAGGTTGAGGGATGTGGGCCTTGGAGTGGTAGGGGAAAATAGTGTAGGATGTCCATCCCTCTTGGATGGATGGCCAATGCAAAACCAAAGCATTTTACTTCAGGGGAGTTCTGCATTTCTACTGCCCTCAATTCTATAATGAATTATCATAACCTCCAATTTAGTATTGAAATGGTCTTGATTATTAGATTTAATTCATTTCAGTGGATCATGGAGTTGAATTTACTTCTCAAAGCTCTTTATGTGGGCAGTTGCAATTGATCTGAAGTTCATACTTAACAAGATCAATACTATCAGTCTTTTTTGTTCTGTCCAAGTTTGTTTACTCAGGGAAAATATTTTTTCCCATGTTGCATTTGATCTAGAAGTGAATACAGTATTTTCCACTGGCTTTAAGAAAATGAAAAAATTAGGATCCTCAAGATAAAATTTCAGGTTGCTCTCTAATATTGTATTCGTAGTCCATGTACACACAGTTTGCTGGATTAATCTGTCAGTACTAAATCTTACACAGAAACTAATCTATATTCATCCATTTGTTGGGCTTTAACCACTCAATAATTCATATGATTTTTTGAAATGGCAATGCTTTTTCAGAGAAAGTGTCTGTATCAGGTTAAGGTAATGTTGTATGTGGAAAATAAAGATCTGAAGAAGAGTGTATAACCCAGAGTGTGTATCACTGAGTGAGGTCACTTTAAATTTTTTCTTTTTGTTACAATGAGATTTTAAAGTAAAGCACAGGTATGACCCAGTAATTTGTCAATGATTCACACTTCCATCTTCCTGTACTGCAAATGCAATCAGGGCATAATTCTAATTTTAATACCATATCATACTTTTTTTTTTCCCCACAAAAAAACATCCTGCAAATGATCTTCAGTTACTGAAAGATATTTTTGCATTATTCATTCACTTGTCATTCCTCAAGAACTTACAAAGTGCTCATGGCCACTCTTACCTAATGTACTAAGTAATGCTGGAAAACATTCAAGATCCTTTCAAGATCATGATGCAGAAAGTCATTCTGTTTGATGATGAATGTACTTGGGCTTTTTGTGCATATTCAAAGCTAAGAAAAAAATATTTTTATCCATTGTGAGACAGCAGTGTAGGAATGTAATTAAAAACTTTGTTTCACGTTTTTCAAATTTGAATGACAGTTACGTCATTGGTACAGGAACCGAGCAATTAGCACTTTCAGAGGCAAATGATGAAACACTAGTTTTTTAAAAAATCCGTTTTCAAATAAACATAGTGAAGTTTCATTAATGCTTTGAAAACCTTCAAATGGACAATCTAATATTACTCACTCATCTTTCTTTTTAATGGTCTTTAGGAAATACTCTGATAGTTAGAGTGCTGATATAGGAAAATAATCCCTTCTGTCATATTAGTCAGTCTCAACCAAAAGAAAAGCTAACACATTGTTGACAATATATCACAGTTTGACCCTAAAAACTTATAATTTCAGCTATCACGATCTTAGAAAGAAAAGGAGTATTTAGTGTGCTGACATGAGAAAAAGGTCTGGGGAAAACAGTATGATACATCAATATACAGTGCTACACTTAATTCCTTTTATAGCAACTACTTTTTAAGTTTTTGCACCTTTGTGCATCTTAGAGACACAAATTCTTATTTAAGAATTTTATGCAGAGGTATACATATTGGAATGAACCTGATAATCTGCTGCATTTATATGCATAGATCTGACAGCTCAGCATGACTGAGGTAGCTCATGCATGAGCGACAGTTATCCTATGAAAATTGCTACCTCTTCTGATTCATTAATAATTAATCCATTTATTTTGAAAAATACAGTCTCTTCTACGTGGGAGAGAACACAGTTGGCTGGTGGAGTGTGTTCCTCTCATCTGTCCAAGCTGTGGTCCATAACAGGACACAGTCACTGAATAAATAAAAATATCTCAGTGCTTGATTTTGAATTATCATCTTTCTGTCCACTCTACACTTCATGTACCCAGCCCACTTAACTCCAAATACTGTACCTTTATTTAGCTCCTGATTGCAGGAGACATAGACATAACTATATATATTTACATATGTATACAAATATATGTATGCACATATACAAACACAGAGTAAATGTAGGTATAATATGCAGTCATGGATAAAATTCTGTCATGTAGACTGAAGTTATTCTGGAAACACCCTTCAAAATTTTCTATTTCATTACAGTGGAAGTAATTTAGGTATGATGTTTCATCACAGAGCCAAGAACATGTATTTGATTTAGAGCTGTTGATAAAGAATGGTTTTCTGAAACTGAACACACAGACCTTGATTTCAAAGAACAGTGTGATTTGGAAATGAAACTACCTTCTCCTCTCTCGGCCTGGTGATACATGAGATCAAGGAACCTCAAACCTCTTACAGGAGAAGTGAATTTTGCACTCCTTGCACTTTTCCCTTTTCCCTTTTCCCTTTCCCTTTCCCTTTTCCTTTCCCCCAAGACATCAAGATACAAGAGAAGCCTCTACATTAATTTTTTCATGACACATCCCCTTGGCTTCTCCTCTGACACCCTCACCTGGACTAAGGACAGTGGGAGTCTCCTTCCCCCTTCTGTCCCCTTGTACCGCTTTCCTTCCACAGGCCTCTCTGCAGCTCCAAAACCTCAACAGCCGGTATCTTACATAGCAGTGCAGGGACAGCCACTGTAGTTAAGCTCCTGTTTGAGCTTACACTGGTGAGCCTGGGGGCAGAGAGAAGGGGACACACCATTGCAGTATATGTGAGCTCTGGTTCTGCAGGGAGATCTGCAGAAGCAGTAACATTATTCATTAAAAGCATTTAACTTTTTTTCTGATTCAATTGATATAGCTCTCCCCCAGACTTGCCACCTAGGTAGCATCATGGCTGCTGAATTCCCATTTTTTTGCTATTGGCATAAATTTTTTATGTGAAAGACTTCGTTAGCTAAGTATATTTTTAACCAGGTTTTCTGGGCAAATGGGCTTATTTGACCATGTTTTGAGTTGGTCTCTTTCATCCCCTAAATTTTGTGAATGTTTTCTGTTTTCAGCCAAGTAAGAGAGAGGCCAAGAAGTTGTAAAGACCGTTAATTTTCCCTCAAGTTTACGAAAATATTCAGGTAGGAAAAAGAAATTTGAAAGTATGCCATACAGAAGAAACTGCAGCATGAGGTCACCTTACAGGATACCACAGATCTATACCAGGCACACGTTATACGTGCTTCAACCACATAAAAATGGTCAGTGAAACTTGTACTTTATGGAACACCCAAGGTACAAGATTTTAGGAAACTGAACTTCATTAATTCTAATGTTCTAAACTGTGTGGCATTCTAAGACTGTTAAAGTCATAAGCTTTACTCCGAAGTAAGTTGGAGTTAAGCTTGTATTTAGTCTTTCTGATTCACTGGGACAGAAAGGGAATGTAGCCCTGGAAAATATTTTCATTTCCCTGGATTTAGTAGCCTACCATATGGCAAAGCAAATGGTACTAAAGTGGCAGGACAAATCTGGAAAAGAAACCCTGAACGTTTTTCGTAAAAAACAAGTAAATTATATTCCTAGGAAATAATGAATTGACATAAAATACAAATTGTAATCTCATTCTCTTGCCCAGAATTTCCATTTCATCAGCTCTTTGGTCTTATACTTTAGGGACTCAAAGTGGTTTTTTTTCCCCACACTTTTAGCTGAAAGTCAAGATGAACATATATACAGACAATCTAGTTTTCCCTGAGGAGACTGCTGTGTACTTAATGAACTCTATCCGAGTTTCAGGAAAAGGCATACATAGCACTCCACCATGTTTCACAGGCTGTAGACTGTCAGTTAAATACTTTTCTTGAATATGCAGATACTTTTCAGTACTGAGGACTTTATACATGAACCTTGTGGAGATTTGTTTATTGAATTGGATTTCCCTAGAACTGAGAAAACTTGTGTAAGCATACACTAAGCAATCATTATTCATTCTGCATTGGAAGAAGTCTGGGATAGAGAGTTTCCATGACAGAGAAACCCAATTAACTTGACAAGAGACCTTTGAGAGAACTCTGCTGGAATATATCCCTCAGTTCACTCACAGAAGGGAAGTTCTGAGCAATGAGTGAAATTTGTGTAATTACAAAGTACCCTTATGCAGTCCAACACACCCCAAAAATCTCAATGATAAAATGCAAGGAGCAAACAAGAATAAAGTAATATTTGCTGACTGTGCTGATTTTTCCTATTGTTTTTCAGCTATAATGAAAGTGTATGAAGATTTTTTTCTTTACAAAGAGGGAATCTACAGACACTCCCAGAAAGCAGGATCTAAATGGAAAACTCATTCAGTCAAACTCCTTGGGTGAGTAAAACATATTCTTTTATCCTTTTCCTCTGCCAGTCATAAATGTGCTAAAATGTCAATGGCCAGTTTGGAAACCAAAGGTTTCACTGTCAGAGGTGGAACACTGTTAGCTCCCAACATAAGATTGTTGTTTCATTTTCACGTAACTGAGAATTCTATAAAGCATTAGAAAGAGGTATAGACCCATCATCTTTTAATCTACTCTAACATTTGCTCTAAAACTTCAAATATACTGGTTTAGAGAATAAAATGTTTTGCTGAATATTCACAAATATTCCAGGTATGCATGAAGTTGTGAACAAAAGTGATACAATTTCCTCCAAACATGCCACCAGGCAGAATGTAAATTGAAATATAAATATTGCCAGAGGCCTCCTAATTAAGAAGCACAGTTTACTGGCACAGCAGTCTGGGTTCTCTATACCCCAAATCAACTGCTGCTGGGATCCTGCTGATTTTATTTAGGTTGCAGGAGGAATACACACTCAGGACTGAAATTGCTGTAGAAAAGTGTGTGCAATACACAAGTGGAACTCCCCTCAAATATAGACCAGTGACACTATATTAAGATGACAAGTATTTTATAATGCATACACTCAAATTACAGAACACACCACAGGGCTTTATCCCTTGACATGGAGACAACATGCAAGGATGAGTTTACTAAATCACCAAGTGAGTGGTTGCACAAAGAAATGACTAGAGAGTCTCAAATATTTCATAGGTGATCTAGAATATCAAAAAAATAATGATTCAGACCTGTACTAGACAGACTACTAGGAGTATCTTCAACATGTAGTTCAAGAAAGAAAAATTGGAAAATGAAGTGCATATTGTATTTGTGAGATTAGTGAAGATATCCTTGTTGAGAACATGGAAATGCCTATGGTTGTGGAAACTGCTGGCTGTGAATTGTAATTGAGTGTGCCTGATAGTGGCACAGCAGCAAAGAGAAGCAGCAAGTTTATGCAAGATCATTCTTGACCCTATACTGTTACAAAAAGTGTTGAAGTCGACTAGTAGAGGAAATGCTCCTGAAGTATGCTTTGAGTGAATGCTGGGAAGCAATGAAAGAGGGAAACTAGGATTTAGCATGGAAAAATGGAGGACTGAATTAGGAAAAGATGTTAATGAAGTACAGCCATTATGTATCGGTTGATGTGTAGGTATTTCAGGTATATCTGAAGGGACATGAGAAAGCAATAGAATCAGACAGTAAAATTTTCAATGCAATCTGAACACCCCAGTTCAGGGATGAGCTGCTATCAGGCTGTGAATGCAGGTGTTGGGAGGGCTATGAAACATCCTCTGTGCAAGCATAGGGTGATGACTGTTATTCCATCAGACATGCTGCCCCAAATATATGCTGAATAATCTGCTGAGGTGAGTGATTAAGCCAGAATGGCACAGGGGGACAAAGTGACGGCTGAGTGAGAGAGGAGGAGGGCTATTAATGTGCTGAAGTGGATGATGATTTAAATGGGAAGTCATAGGCTGTGCAGGAAAAAGATAGCAGCCCTTAGGCAAGAAGCCACTCATGAGCAAAAAACGGAGCGCCTGGACTGAGACTGGCAGCTCCCTGCAGAGGATTGTGTTGAATGGTCAGTGCAAAACACTGAGTAGGAGGAAAGGCAAGTGGTCTGATATAGTGAAAGACATGAGAAGTGAAGGAAAAAGCAGAACACCCAAGATGATATTTATGAAACCTCAGACTGGTTCAGAATTTAATATGTGGGAAATGCATTTACTTGCTAACTTTTATTGAACATTGCTGAAGTACAGAATGGTTCCAACAATACAAAGAATTACTTGTTTTTTCATTTTTTAATGCGTAATTGTTCTGACCTTTGAGATTATGCCATACAAAAATATTTGCAGAGGGGTTTAAATATAAAAATTGAATTCAAATCTGACAAGGTGGAGGCTGGGTGTACTTTTAGGAAAGATAAATCCAGCCATAAAATGTGACACGTAGGGTAAAAAACGCAATTTTGTGTGGGTTGATGTTTATCGTAGTCTGATTTTTTATTTATAACCCCTTGTGTAAAAGACATTCAATATTTGTAAAAGGTAGTCATAATAATGAATGACCATATTGAACTGATACTTGTAATCTCTCAGAAACATTTTTGAGAATGCCTTGAACTCCCCATGAATTGTACATCATATAAGGTGATGGAGTCATAAAATGGAAATAAATTTTGATGAGGCTTGCAAGTTATTTGTACAAAACCAGAAATTTACATATAAAATGCCTAATTGATCACTGAATCATAAGGATTTTAAATGCATTGGCAGGCTTCCCTTGTTCTGCAACTTGAAATTGATACTTATTTTCTATCATCTGAAGGGTTATTATTTATAAAATTAGATCTGATAGGAATATAAGTCTATCTCCAGTGAGGTACTGTGTGACTTCAGGTTCAGGGAGAGAATGGGAAATGGCAGAACAGCATGGAAGCAGGAGATGAAGATGCAGAACAGCCAGGAGGAAGGAGTTGTAGGTAACAGCCATTTGAGTTGGATCAGTCTCTATGAACAGTGAAATAGGACTTTCAGCAATCTGAAAGCAGGATGAACTGACCCCACTGACATTTATAGAGGGTACGATCTCTCAAGCAGTTTCTCTGTCTGTATTCCAGAGACAGGGAAGTAAGCAGCAAAAGTGAGTAACGGAGACTGGGATTCATAACAGCTACGTTTTGATGTGTAAAAGTTTGATTCCTATATCTCTGCTAGGCAGCCATGGTTCCCTTTATCTTCCATGGCTATTCATCTGCTCTATCCAAGGTATCTGCCTAAAGGTGAGATTAATTGCCTTGTTGGATCTAACTTTTTTTGCTGACTATAAAAGAACCTGTGGGGTTACATCAAACTTACATAGCTAACATTAAAGTGTCTAGGTTGTCCTAGAGGAATCTCACTTGTAATGGCGTCATGAAGTAGTGCAAAACCAAAATTACTGACTGACTGGTACATAATATTTCTAGTAAGATTATATCTTCAGAATGTCTTGCAAGTGTGTGTGTGTATATGTACACACACCCCTAGATGGATCTGTGTGTATGTACGCCTACAATTAAAACTCTTAATGACACCAGAATGAAAACAAGCTGAAAAGGTGCAATGAAACTGCAAATGGAATGTGAGACTAAGGAAGATAAATTGGTCAAAATTTGGCAATTTTCACTTTTTCAGCTGCACTTGGTTATTTTAAGAAGACTAATGGCTGAATAATGAGATGTGAAACTGTCATCTTTACCTCAAGATCTCTTAACAATGAAAGTAGACTGAATTCACATCAAAGGTGAACTTGGTAGCAGATTTATCTCTCAGATCTGTACATTTAAGCTAGAGTTGCTGAACAAACCTGCCAAGTCTATTCTCTAGCAGATTCTCTTTTGAATTGGTGCATCTTTTTTAAAATTTTTTTCCTTCTACTCTTCTGTCTTTCTTAGTTCCACTTAGGAAAAGATGACAGAAGGGAAACTTAACTTCCATATGGAAATAAAACATGGACAGATTTGTTGATGGTGTAAAGATGCCAAAGTCTATTCAACATAGAGGAAGTACTTTGGCTTAAATAGCTATGGTTCTAGTTCAAATATATCTCTTTTCAAAGTTAGGCATAGCGAAGTAAAGTATCCACCATTAATGCTTGCTACTTGTTCAGACAAATCTTCTCTCAGACTCTTTCCTCTGCATCACTTCAGTATCAGTGCAAAGCTACAATATCTGATCCATACCTTCACACAAAAAGTTGTATCTGCTTTTCCCCTGACACTGAAAAATTCAGAAAGGTCCCAAATGTCCAAGTCTTCGGCTACAATCAGACCTATGGACTGTCACCTTAAGTTTTGGAGGGGACAAGAATAATTTTATTAAAAACCTTAGATACTGTTTCATGAACAAGATTGATTTTCAGATGTTTGGAAGGTGCTCCGTATGACAAAGGACTTTCATAAGAGGACTTTGAGAGGTGTATATTAAGTGGAAATACATTTCCTCTCTATTTTTATCAATGATTCACTGGAAGCTTTAAATTCAATACTGAAGCAGATTAAATGACATTGAAACATCTATGCCCTGAAAAAAAAAAAACATTTGTTGAATGTTTCTTAACACAAAGAGCCATACTAGTGGAGATAACATTGACACACGGAGCAAAAACTTGTGGTTTAGTGTTGAGAGGGTAGACAGATAGAGCAACAGCACACTAAAGTTTAGTACACAATTAAATGACTCACCTGTGCAAAGTCCAAAGGCTTAAAAAAGATACCAGTGACTACTGTTAATGAAATCTCAGATTTTGGCTTTGAAGACACTCTTTTCCTCTTCATTTTCCTCTTCACTTGTCCTCACTCGAGCTTAGACTCTGAATAAGCAAAATCTTAAATCACCGAAAGTCATGACCCAAATTATTTTCTTCCTCACCAAAGAAACCTTGGGTTGAGTTCCCTTTTTCTTTCATGGGGTAAAAAAATCTACTTTATTATTGTCAGACAATCAACATCAGATATTATAGTTTAAAAATTAAACAGCAACACCAAAGAATATTTTACAGCAAAGAGAAATACATTTAATGATCATGAGGAAAAGATACACAGTATCTGATGATTCATGCATATAAATCTATGAGACTTTCTCCCATATAATTAATTATAATAGATTTGTGAGAATGATTTATCTATTGACTCACTGATAATTTGACTTATCTCTCGTATTGAAAAGTCCAGGCAAAATCGTGGTTACAAATTCCAGAAAACATTTTCTATTAAGTTTTTTCTTGTGGAGCATCCTAGCCAGTGACCCTAGTCTACTTATTATTAATAAAAGATTAAGAACTAAACTTTCGTCTAATTGAGTAGATAAAAAGCCTAGTCTTTGAAGGGTACTAGGTTTTTGTGTTATAGCACTCAGAATAGAACATAACCTTCAATAGTTAGACCTTTTTCGTCTTGTATCATTATGACAGTTATACAACAAAGTCTGGGGAAGAAAGTGGGATGAAGTTTCAAACCGCATGTATTTCTGTCCCACACTCTTTTTGTCTGGAGAAGGAGGTACTGTGAGCCTTTTACAAAACCAGAACTTTGGTATTAAAACAAACCAGATAAAGATGAGAGAGACTGAGTAATCTTTATATCCTGTTACTGTGTATATATAGTCTATGGGAAGACAGTATTTTTGCCCAAGAGATATCATTGTTCATTTGGCCAATGTGGTGACAGCAAATTCACAGTGCCTATGTGGAAAAGTATTAGAGAGACAAATGAGTCCAGTTTGTTAGCACTGATTGTCATCAGCACTTAGGTGGGATTAATTACCTTCAGCAGGTATCCCTCTCTCTTGACAGTAGAGTGATTATTTTCCTAAACAAAGTATCTCAGTTCCCTAAAGTTGAATTGAATTAATCTGGACTTCACCTTACCTTGTTTGATCACCAGATATTTTTTCCAGAGATGGAAAGAGTCAGAAATATCTCATTAAATATATAACTGTAGACATCCCATGGTTTTTATGTGCCCTGGTAGCCAGGAGAGCAAACCACATCCTGGGGTGCATCACACCTGGCACAACCAGCTGGTCAAAGGCAGGGATCATCCTGTTGTATTTAGCATTGGTGCAGCCTCACCTTGAGGACTGTGTGCAGTTCTGGGCCCCACAATTTAAGAAGAATGTGAAGATCCTTGGATGCATCCAGATGAGGGCAGCAAAGCTGGTGACAGGGCTGAAAAGAATGTCCTGTGAGGAATGGCTAAGGAATTTGGGCTTTTCTAGTTTGTAGAAAAGGGGGGTGAGGGGTGACCTCATGGCTCTCTACAGCTTCCTGAGAAGGGGATGTATAGTGGGGAAGGTGTTGAGCTCTTCTCCTTGGGATCCAGTAACAGGACACATGGGAACGGTTCAAAGCTGCACCAGGGGAGGTTTAGACTGGACAATAGGAAGCATTTCTCTGCTTAGAGGGTGGTCAAACGCTGGAACAGGCTTCCTAGAGAGGTGGTCAATGCCCCAAGCCTGTCAGTGTTTAAGAGGCATTTGGACAATGCCCTTATAATAACACGCATTAGCTTTTGGTCAGCCCTGAGTGGTCAGGCTGTTGGACTGGTTGATCATTGTAGGTCACTTCCAACTGAAATATCCTACTCTAAGTTTATGTTGTGGTTGTATTGGAGGGATATAAGGTTTTCTAGTTGTTTTATTTGACTTGAAGGTCCCTGTGAATGCAGAAGTTAACAGAAATGGAAATATTGGAAGAAAACACAAAGAAAATTAAGGAAAAACTGACAAAGCAAAATAAGATTAAAGACCATAACCTTAAAAACACAATGCATGTTTCCTTTATAACTGCTCTGTGTATGCTGTTTTTTAACAAATTCATTACTTCTGTCTGTGAAGATAGGATGTAACAAAATCCTATCTTCAAAGCGTCACCTCTCTAGAAAGACAGGGAGAAGCCATTGCAAAAAAAAAAAAAAAAAAAAAAACGCTGGAACAGGCTTCCTAGAGAGGTGGTCAATGCCCCAAGCCTGTCAGTGTTTAAGAGGCATTTGGACAATGCCCTTATAATAACACGCATTAGCTTTTGGTCAGCCCTGAGTGGTCAGGCTGTTGGACTGGTTGATCATTGTAGGTCACTTCCAACTGAAATATCCTACTCTAAGTTTATGTTGTGGTTGTATTGGAGGGATATAAGGTTTTCTAGTTGTTTTATTTGACTTGAAGGTCCCTGTGAATGCAGAAGTTAACAGAAATGGAAATATTGGAAGAAAACACAAAGAAAATTAAGGAAAAACTGACAAAGCAAAATAAGATTAAAGACCATAACCTTAAAAACACAATGCATGTTTCCTTTATAACTGCTCTGTGTATGCTGTTTTTTAACAAATTCATTACTTCTGTCTGTGAAGATAGGATGTAACAAAATCCTATCTTCAAAGCGTCACCTCTCTAGAAAGACAGGGAGAAGCCATTGCAAAAAAAAAAAAAAAAAAAAAACCCAAACAAACAAATCAACCGGAGACAAATCTTAGCTTTATTCCTGTAAATGTGGGTGTTTTTCCAGTGACGTCAGTCAATCCAACATTCAGCCTACAAACTGTATTTTGCTGTTTGTCTATTTTTGATTGGTAGATGGGGACTGTCAATATGTGAGAAGAGTCTGTTCTAGATCTACATTGTTGAATGGCGGAAGTTAGAAAGATGACACAGAACACTGATTCCTAGAGCACTGCTGTTCAGTAAACAGTTTAATGCCTCAGTTAACAAAAAACACAGGTTTGCACTAACATTGACATATCTGCAGGAATTAATAGCTTGAGATCTGAGACCTGTCATTCTTCTTTACTCTACTCTTAAGGCCTTACTTATTTTCAGTAGAAATGTTCAGTCTTAAGGGGTTAGTTTGTATAATATTATTTAGCACACTCTTCAGATGACTTTGCTGTATATGCTGTTATCAGCATTTTAACTACAAAGCTGAATGTAAGCATGCTAGAATCTAGTTTCTGTACTCCTACAAAACACTTCAGCTTTGAAATCCCTGCTGGTAACTCTTTTCATTGTGTTAGGTTGTATTTCTAGCTTTTTTATGGTTATATTCAGTGATATTATCAACTATTACTTTTTTTCTGAAAATTTTCTTTATAATTCTCTTGTGAAGTCCACCCTCATTGTAGTGATACGTTTTCTTGAAAAGGAAACTAGGAAACTAGGAAATGTTCAAACAAAACCAATTTCCATTCTGTGGAAGAATACTGAAACAGTCTCCATATTGTACTTTCTTACTTGTCAGACAGTGTTGTGCATTCAGGACCTATTCCTACAGAGTCAATATCAAGGTAAAGTTATTACTGGAAAGGACAGCTAAGATGCCTCTACTATATAAAACTGGACACAAAATTATGAAAAGCACACAAGTACTCATCCATTGATCTGAAAGACCACCAGAGTTCTCTTTGCAGAGTCAGTTGGAAATGGTTTCCCTTGAGTAAATGGAAATATCTTACTTATTTTTCTCCTGAAGTAGGCTGAATGCAGTTTGGTGAAATTACTTCTTTTTATTCAAGGTTATTTTTGATTGAAGATCTTTTGGAAAAGCTAAGTGGTGTATTTCTTATGGAATATTTTTTTAAGAAGAAAACTCCATATTTTAAGTAATTTTCAGTAATAGATAGGCAGATATTCTCTTTAATAATCCCTTAAAATCTCTTCCTTTTTTTCTTATTAAAAAATGGAAATTTTGGCTAGGGTAAGGTTGAAAGTGTTTCCTAAAAATACCCAAGGTGGGAACATTAGTGGTTGAAAGCTGTGTAAAAATAACCCTAATAGATTCCCTGTCTCTGTTGAGTAATGAGGTCCATCATCTGTTTGCTCTTGAAATGTCATTCATTTGGAGTAAATATCAAGCTGGAATAATCACAAAAGTAAGAGACAAAAAAAGTGCTATTAGATTATTTTGGTAATCTTCCAGAAAATGTAATATTGTCTCTAATTAATGTTGTCCAACAATATATCACCTCACTTCTAAGTCTTTGTCATTTCCACCTGGGAACTAATTCCACTGGGAGTCATATTACTTCCTTGTTGGGATATTTTTTCTTGATATATTCTTTCCTGGACTTCTTTCCCCTATTCTATCTGTAAACTAATACATGACAGTTAATTTTCCCTTTCTGATTGACGTTTGAGCTGGACACACATCTAGGTTGTTAGTGTCTATAAACTCTGACTTACTTTTTTCTCAACTTGTCACACAAATACCTGTTACTCTTGCTCATTTTATTCCTAGAAGTGACTTATCAGAATTAGTGTAGTGGTCCAGTCTTACACTATACAATTCTTTACTCAAAACATGCATGATCTTGCCTACTTTTAATCCCAGATACTTAGGTTTTCTTTCTAATGTTGTTAAAATAGCTAAAGCAGACTCAATGTCTATCTTGCTGCTCACTTGGCACATCCATTAGTTTCCAAGTCCTTGGCTTCCCTGGAGACACTGGAAATCTATGATTACCTTCAGCAGGGTTGGGATATCAGTAGTTAGGAACACGTAGTTTGGATGGGTCTACTTTAGGAAAAATTGGTAAAGACTACATTGGCTAAATGAAATATGAGATCTTAGGAGCAAGAACTGTCAGAGAAAGAAAAAGAACTGTAAGAAATACCTTATTGACTATATTAAAGAAAACGTCCTCTAACAACTCTGAAAGTCTCATAGTTTTTTATGAAGGGGTGATAATAATTTATTAATTCCCATTGATTTGAACTTAAAATACAGATACCTCTCAGATTCATTAATAGATTCCCATTTCTTCTCTTTAAAAATTACTTTCAGAAAGCAGATAATGTCAACAGGATTTGCTCTTTTACTAAATCATTTTCACTTACTGTGCCCAGCAGAAAGGGGTTCTGCTCCCTGATTAAGAATCCAAAGCACAGCAGTTTTACAGGAAAAATTAACTGAAGTGTCATTTTCCCTTCCAATCTGTTGGTCCCTAAACCAGCTCTTGCTCCATGCCATGAGGGAACATAAAATGCACCCCAGGTTAGTTTAACAGCTTTTTCAGCACGACACATTCCTGGTTTAATTTTGCTCAATCAAACTATAACAGCTATGATTTTGTGCTATATTGTGAAAAACTGATATATATCATAAATGTAATTCCCATGCAAGTCCTTCCATCTGTAATGTCTTAATTCTCCTCATTATTTATTCTGAAACCATCTGTTACTGTTGTGTAGTTCTGGAAGCTTATACGTTCTATTATCTCCTGATTTCCATTCTAACACTTTATTCACTGCATATTTACTATATGATTTCCAGTCTTCTCCTTTGCTCATCTCATGCTTCAGTAGTCAATTAATTATGTCAGGATTGAATTTGAGATTCAGGCATGTGTGATGTGCTAGATATCCAAATTCTCATCACAGAGATGGTGTTCTAGTCAGTGGAAACTGAAGAGCAACTGAGCTACAATTGTTTGTGGATCTGTTAGCTGCCGGCACACAAATATTCGGTGCTACCAGAAGTGGGAAGAGCTTTCTATCTGGCTCTGTCTCCAAAAAGACATAGATGTCTTATAGGTCTTCTGTCATATCTGCCAGAAACATGTGGATGTTTCAGGCACTCTAAGGCATCTAACTAGCCCTAGATTATGAATGGATCCAAATATACTGTGTCTGCTGCAGAGGGACACATACATTTAGATATGTTAATCTTAAGATAAATCCCATAGTGTCTTACTGTCAGGAAAAAGATAAACTCTAATTCCAGTTCTGACATTAGCGTTTACATTAAGGATAACAATGATGATGTACTGCTTAAGTCTCAGAAGAGACTAATAAAACTGTAGTACATTGTATTAGCTATGTTTTTGAAAATATTGTAAAGAGGCTATTACGTATCTTACTTTTCCACCGAATACCCAAAGCAAAGATTTGCATTGATTAATAATATACCTCTACTGATGCTGCCATTCATAATCTGTAGGGACCATTTACTTTTCTGGGACTGAAGTGGGTGGTATGAGTTTCACTTTTAAACATCAATGGCTTATTTAGCTCCTGTGGGATTATACTTCGAGTTAGTAATATTTTTTTTTTTAAATTTTGGTTTCAAAGGATTTGAGGGACCAATTGACACTTTCTCTGAGCTGCTACTCTCCAGGGAAAATGGTCTGGAATGCTACCACTTTCCACAGTTGGTATATTATTTCCACAATAATATACCAGGTTACTTTTTACTCCCAAAATGTCCTCCATGAAGGCTCCATTTGAATTTATTAATGAATAATGTTTTGCAACTCATGTCTATTTTAAAATATGAAATAAATTAAATAGTCAGGTCTCAAAGATTATCCAGATTCGGGAAAAATATTTGTATAGGGTCCAATCTATTTAGAAAAAAAATACAGGAACTCCTTGAAACAAAATAATTTCTAAATTCTTGAACTAAGCTGAGTGTTTCCACTCAGCCTAGAGAATGGCTAAGATTTTTAGAAGGTTAACATTTCCTCTGAATTTATTTTCAGATTGTTAAATATTATCTCATAATTTTAACAATTTCCTCTCAGCCAGTCTTTTTTCATATTTCAAGTAGTAGTACTTACAGCAGCAAGTAAATCAGCAGTTAAAATTCAAGCTGAATTTAATATTATTCATTTATATCATATATTTCTATATAACTCAGAAGTTTCACCCTCAGATGTCTGGCTTAGCCACAGAAAGGATATTTAGAGATTTGTTTTCTCTGAGGAATCTAAGCTTAAATTAAGCTTAAAATGGAAGCTGTATTTGGATGCCATAACATGTCTGATAGGTGCAACTAAGGAATACAATAAAGAATTAATTTATTCCATCAGTAAGACTGAAATAATGAAAACTACTGAAGTATAACTTTATTGACAGGAAAAAGGAAAAAACAGAAATTGCAAAGACCAAATACTATACTTATGTTGAGAAATCTATTTTAGAAAATTGAGAAATCTATTCTAGAAAATATGCTCTTCTTTCCTAAAGATACTACTGCAGAAACACTTTCCACTAAGGAGTTTTTTTGGAAAGAATTGCTTCCTCTTTAGAGGGTATGTTAGTATGAATGAGCCCAGAAATGCTCTTGAAGGAGCTGGGATTCGTTCCCAGAGGCAAGATGTCAAATCAAACTGGCACGTGGCTACAAACACTGCATCACTGAACAATATATATATAGTGTGGTTCACAAAACGACAGCTGCTTCCATTACAGCTGAATGCTTTTTCAGACTGAGAACCACGTTAGCCTGGAGAAATGAGAATTGGTGAATCTCAGTCAGTCTTAGCAACAAAGCTGAACAAACTGTGCCAAGTTTTAGGAAAAGCTTTGTAAACGATCCTAGGACCTCATGCCACAGTTGTTGCCAGCAAAGGTCAGCATCTATGGAGATGATACTCCGTTCCACCTTTCCTGTTATTTCCTGCTCCGGGTTCATGCATTAACCCCAATACTATTTGGATCAATAAACAATAAATCAAACTTATTAGCTGCTCTTTAGGCTGCAGCCATTTAAAAAAAATGGCGAAATCACTTGCCCCATCACAATCTATTAATATACTTTATTTAATTGTTACACAAAATCAATACATTGACTACAAAATTTAATAATTTCATAGAACTGTAGATTAACTGAGGCTGGAATTTGTTTGGTTTGACTCTCTGTGCCCTAAGTTATCTTAGATCATGTTGCTTAGATCATTGAATACTTTAGAATCATAGAATCACTGGG
>NW_010274107.1:0-230 GCF_000690775.1 Eurypyga helias
ACGCTTCCGCGCCCAGTACCGCGCGGCGGCCGCGGGCAGCGCTGCGCATGCTCCGTTTTGTGAAGTGGGAGGGGTGGGTGGAGTTGGGGCGAGCGCGCGCTGTGGCGCGGAGCCAGAGGCATTACCTCGGGGCGCCATGGCCGCACTTCCCCTCCGGGTAGCCCTGGAGGGATAGCTCCTCGCCATCCCCTCAAAGGCCCCTTCCCCTACAAGTGGGAAAAAAAAAAAAA